>NW_019170081.1:0-172302 GCF_001792695.1 Aspergillus bombycis
GAAGAAAAGGGAAAGGGAAGACATACATAGGCAGCTCGTAACATCCATTTACATTGTGTGCAGAATTGGATTGTGATGCGTGGGAGGTGTACTTTTGCTGTGGCAACGGAGGTCTTTTTCTGGGGTTCGGGGGTTGTCATTTTTGACTTTGTTTTTCTGGGTTGGGAATTGGAGGATTTAGTTCTGGAGGAGTTGGATTTTTGGTCAATTTGCCTTTGTTTTTTTCGCCCGTTTCTTTGGTGGGTGGTTTGGTGGTGGGGTGGTGATTTGATCTACTATGGACCGGATTGATATGGATAGGAAGGCAGGTCAATGGCGGCGGATGATGTCAGCGGCGGGTGGAGTGTGCAAAAGATGACCTGAGGCTCTTTTTAAGGTGGATTTTATTCACGGCGGACGCTGATTTGCTCAATGGGGTCGTTTTCTCTTGGTTTATGCAGCCTGTTTGCTCCGGGGCTGCTGGTACTGGGTCGAATGCTTACGATAGTGCTTACTGCATATACAATTGGAGGTGGTGCATCTTGCGCTGCAGCTCCCGGGATTTGAATCAGTCGTGTCGGTATTATAGTTGGTTCAAGACCACCAAATCTATGATACAAGAAGGACCATCAAATCTGACGCCAGGACGTCACATCGTCCCTCCGAGGATTTGTGGTGATTTTCTTTTGAAATCTGAGAGAGGGGGATAAAAAAGGGAGAAGGAAAAAAAGAGCCCACACCATCCATAACAGCAGAACATAGGAAATATCAAGGAATCAAAGATATCACTGGGAAGAAATGGGCATACTGCCAAGGCTAGAAAGGGAATTTTCAACACATCAAGGCACAAATAGCTCAGAGAAAAAAAAAGTAAGAGGAAAAAAAAAGAGAGACGTCGCGTATCGAAGTGCATCGTGGTCATCAACAGCGGATCCCATGGGCAAATGCGACCGTACACTTCCCCGTCGTCAGCGTCCGAAGTTCATGCAAGTCCAGCGCGTGTTTCCTTCGGGGGCTGAGCAGCCTCACGAGCACCCAGAAATCCCGCGCCTCCCCGCTGATCGGTTGTCGGTACGTGGTCCTGGTCGTGGCGAGTGGGTAGCGATGCGACGTTTCCAAAGGTCAAAAAGAGGTATTGAGAAGAATAAGATTAGGTAGTAGAAGGTGATGTCGTAGCGTTCGAGGGTACAATGGACCGCTTGGTGGCGAGTCCAGCTTAGTTAATGACGTGGATCCTTTACATGACCGTGCAACAGCCTCCCTGCTGCTGAGGGGCGTATGGGTCATCGCGTTTGTCGACCTGGGAGGAGGTGGGTTAGTTTCCTTGATTTTATTTCGATCGCACGAGCTAGACGCGGAGTCCCTCGTGGAGGGGAGATTTGATGTCGCATACCTGACCCCATACGGAAGGTACCATAAAGTCGCGAGTGTTGTTGCAGTAGTTAATCAGCCTGTTCCAGTCAAGACGGATGGTATCAGTATCCGTCGGTCGCACACGAGGGGGAGAACGAGTGGTAATTGGGAACGACGTACGACATCGCAGCCTCGGACACTTTGACCCGGGGACGGTCCAGGTCTTCCTTCAGACGAGCATTGAGTTCTGTCAATCGTCGATACTTCAAATCGGCCACACTTTGCTTCTTGTTCTTCACATCCCCTCCCGATCGAAGCTCGTAGGCAGGCATCGTGGCAGATTAAGTTGTTCTTGTTTCTTTTTTTTTTTTATATATCTTAATCTTTTTTTTTGTGCTATCGGGACGATTGAGGTGTGAATTAACTATATGCGCGCACACACACACACACGGGAAGGGGAAGGGGGGGTTTGTGTGGGTTGGACCGGTAAGTAGGAAGAGAATGTGGTCAAGTAAGGTTCGCGCGTCGAGCCGAGTGAGTAAGGGGAAGAGAAGGCGGACCGACCACAAGGGAGAGGCTGCGGTTATGGTGGGAGGAAATTAAATTATGAGCGAGAGAACGACTTTCCAATATTACTTTGGGGGGGGGGGGGTTTCAACGGAGAGAACGACCGAATAGGCTGACCCGGAAATAATTGCTTAAGTGGAAATAAAAGAATAAAGAAGAAGAAAAGTAAAAAACGAAGCAAAAAGGCGAGTCCCCCGAGACAAGGATTAGAACTTGGGAAAGAGTGACAAGTCGAGAGGCTAAGAAAGAGGAGAAAGAAAAGGGAAATGAAGAATTGGGTGGTCTGTGAGGCGACCTTTGAACTTTGGTTTTGGGGGGGAAGATCTCGGATGTTGGTTTTTAATTAACTAACCAACTCCTCCCCTCTCACCCTCTGCTCAGCTTTGTTTTCTTCTTCTTCCCCCTGAACCTGGAAAAAATGGAGTAAAATATAACTAGTCTAGCTAGTCACTTAGCCTCATTAGTCAGTGTATCTCCCCTAGTAAAAAAAAAACAACCACCACCAAAACAAAAAAAAAAAAAAAAAAAAGGCGGATGATCGATGCCGAAAAAGTAGTCAAATTTGGGAACAGATCATCCGATTGTCTATTCATCGAAGCTCTTGAGAAGGATGACCGAAACTCATTGGACTAATAGTTCCTCTTGTTATGATTCTGATTGATCTTACGTCCGCTTCTGTATTACATTCCTCATTGAATGTCTCTCGCATGGACGTTTCCATCCCCTCACGTGGTCTCAATGTTACCGTACCATACACCACACGTGATGACAGGCCATTGATGCTCTATTTCATGGTCTAATTCATGGGAGGTCGGTCATTGCCCGTTCTGCAGACTGGATGATGACTTGTACCAAGTACTCGACAGGATCCAGGCCCGACCGAGTACATACGACCAAGTGGTTCCCCAGCTGACGGATCATGGAGATGGACCCAATCCCTCTCTGGTGGAAGGCGACCCCATTGTTCTCCAGCCGGCGTATTGTCCGAGTCCGAGCTTCTTCCAGGATATCAGAATGGCTCCAGGCTCACGAACCACCCGGGGCTCAATCCCCATTCCCTGACAGAAATATAGCCAGGGATTAGGCCCTTCGTTTAGTTCCAGTCTAGATTGCATATTTATACCATGATATGGAGTGAGGTATCACGCGGCGTCGCTCTGACTCCCCTTCATATCACGTGACATAGATCGCTTAACCGAAGTGGGAAGCCCTTCGGCCTGTTTTTTGAATTCTCGCACAACGCCCGCCAGAGCCCAAAGATCCCTCCCCAACCGACGTTGAAGGGCCGTCGCGTGGCAGTGTATTCGCAAATAGGGACTTTATCGCTTTCGACACTTGTTGCCCGCCGTTGTCGAGCGAAATCCACCTTTTTTCGCCCCTCGAACCCCAGACGTGTGCCGTTTTTGCCATAATTCGATAGGAATCGCTTATCCCGAAGCATTCGTCGCCCATCATGCCGCCGCCTCCTCATATCAAGCCCGAAAATGTCCTGAAGGTGAGTGGGACCTTCTGCTGCGATGGACATAGATGCAGAATTATGACGGTCGCGGATAAAGGAGATGTTTGATGGAAACTAACGTTGGCGTTTTTGCTCGTCTTAAGAGGGCTCAGGAACTTATCGCCGTGGGCCAGGCCCCCGCCGCCCTTAATGTCCTTCACGAACATGTCACCTCCAAGAGGACGCGCAGCAGCCCCATCGCTTCGCTGGAACCGGTTATGCTACTTTTTGTCGAGCTGTGCGTGGATCTTCGCAAGGGAAAGGCCGCCAAGGATGGATTGTATCAATATAAGAACATCGCTCAGAACACCAATGTGGCCACTATCGAGGTACGCGAACCATGGGCGATCGGAGGTGGATAGGGTAGAAGCTTACAGGTTGTGTGTATTTGCAGGTCGTCCTCAAGAAGTTCATCGAACTCGCCGAGAAGAAGGTGACCGAAGCCCAAGCCAAGGCCGATGAGATCCAGTCCTCGTTGGAATCTGCCGCCCCCTCGACCAATGTGGAGGACTTGGAAGCCATCGAAACCCCCGAGACCATCCTCCTCGCCACTGTTTCCGGTGAGCAGTCCCGTGATCGTACGGACCGTGCCGTCGTGACCCCATGGCTCAAATTCCTTTGGGAGACCTACCGGACCGTTCTGGAAATCTTGAAGAACAATGCTCGTCTCGAGGTTATGTACCAGACTACCGCTCTCCAGGCCTTCCAGTTCTGCCTGAAATACACCCGCAAGACGGAATTCCGCAGGCTCTGTGAGCTCCTCCGGAACCATGTGCAGAACGCTGCCAAGTATTCCACTCAGATGCACGCGATCAACCTGAGCGATCCCGATACTCTTCAGCGCCATTTGGATACCCGTTTCCAGCAGTTGAATGTGGCCGTGGAGTTGGAACTCTGGCAGGAGGCTTTCCGCAGCATTGAGGACATCCACACCCTTCTGAGCCTCAGCAAGCGCCCGGCCAAGAACGTCATGATGGCCAACTACTACGAGAAGCTGGCTCGCATCTTCCTGGTTAGCGAGAACTATCTTTTCCACGCCGCTGCCTGGAGCCGCTACTACAACCTCCTCCGCCAGTCCGCTGCCGCCCTCGCTGCCGGTCAGGGTACCAAGAAGGAGAACCCTTCTGTTACTGATGCCGACATGACCAAGGCCGCCTCTTTCGTCCTCTTGTCTGCTCTTGCCATTCCCGTGATCAGCACCTCTCGCTCTCGTGGCGCCTTGGTCGATGTGGATGAGGTTCGCAAGAACAAGAACACTCGCCTCACCAACCTGCTGGGTATGGCCCAGTCCCCCACCCGTGCGGTCCTCTTCAAGGATGCTCTCAACAAGGGACTGCTGAATCGTGTTCGTCCTGAGATCCGTGACCTCTACAACATCCTTGAGGTCGACTTCCATCCCCTGTCCATCTGCAAGAAGATTACTCCTATCCTCAAGCAGATTGGCGCTGATCCCGAGATGGAGAAGTACGTTGTGCCTCTCCAGCAGGTCATTCTGACCCGTCTCTTCCAGCAGCTGTCTCAGGTTTATGAGTCGGTTTCGCTGAAGTTCGTGTACGAGCTGGCCCAGTTCCCCGACCCCTTCCAGGTCACCCCCGCCATGATCGAGAAGTTCATCATGAACGGCTGCAAGAAGGGCGATCTTGCCATTCGGGTGGACCACATCTCGGGTGTTCTTACCTTTGATACCGACGTATTCTCGTCTGCGAAGGCCCTGCACTCTGGCAGCGCCGCTGGATCTGCGGAAAGCGAGGTGGGCTCGGTGCAGCGTATGCAGAATACTCCTGCTGAAATCGCCCGCCTGCAGCTCACCCGTCTCGCCAAGACTCTTCATGTTTCGTGCATGTATGTCGATCCCTCGTACACCGAGGCTCGTCTGCAAGCCAAGCAGGCGGCCCAGGCCCGCGCTGCTGCCGGTGCTGCCAAGGAGCATGAGGAGACCTTGGCTCGCCGTGTCGTTATCGACAAGAAGAAGGAGGCCGCCACTGACGCTCTGCAGCGTAAGCAGAGAGAGGAGGAGACCCGCAAGCGGATCCGTACCCAGCAGCTCCAGGAGGCTGAGAAGCAGCGTCTGCTTGATGAACAGCGCGAGCGCGAGAAGAAGCGCATCAAGGATGAGCAGGATCGTATCCGGGAGCAGGAACTCAAGAAGCAAATCGAGGAGTTGAAGAGCGGAGTGAAGGGCATTGACCTCAGCGAAGTTGATCTCAAGGACCTCGATGCTAACCGCCTCCGTGCGATGAAGCTTGCCCAGCTCGAGAAGGAGAAGAACGAGCTCAACGATCGTATTCGCACCACTGGTAAGCGTATTGACCATCTGGAGCGTGCTTTCCGTCGCGAAGAGTTGAAACACATTCCTGCCGACTATGAGGCACAGAAGAAGCACGATATGGAGCTCTACGAGGCCATGAAGGCCGATACCTTGAAGGAGGCTGAGGACAAGCACAAGGAGGCCGTTGCTCTCAAGCACCGTCTCAGCCGTCTGGTACCTGTGTTCAACACCTTCCGCAAGGATGTCTCCGAGAAGCGTCACGAGGAGTTCGAGAGGCGCCGCAAGGCTGCCGAGAGAGACTTCGAGGCCAAGAAGAAGCAACGTATCAAGGAAGTACAGGACCGTAGGCGCCGTGAGAGGGCTGAGCGTGAGGAAGCTGAACGTCGCGAGAAGGAGGAGGAGGAACGTATCAAGCGTGAGGAAGAAGAGCGTGCTGCCAAGGAGGAAGAGCGCAGACGTGTTCTGGCCGAGGAGAAGGCCAAGCGCGAAGAGGAGAGAAAGTGAGTGCACAGTTTTGACCCCTGGTGTCGTCGTATTTTGTCGACGTTGAAGAAATGTTGCTAACCTCATTCACAGGAAACTCGATGAGGTTGCCCTTAAACAGAAGCAGCGCGAAGAGGAGGCCGAAGCCCGTCGTGCTTCCCGGAAAGCCGGTGTTCCAGAGCCGCCCACTCGTGCAGAGCCTGAACGGACTGCTCCTCGTCTCAACCTGGCTCCTCGCACTGGTGGCGGACCTAGCTGGAGAGAGCGTCAGGCCGCCAAGGATTCCACCGGCGGTGCTCCTGAGCCTGCCAAGGAAGAGCCTGCTGCTGCCCAGCCTCCCCGCAGGACCGGCGGCTACGTGCCTCCTCATCTCCGCTCTGGTTCTTCAGCTGCCCCCGCTGCTGCCCCTTCTAACGGCGCTGCACCAAGCCGCTACGTGCCCCCTAGTGCTCGCGAGTCCGGTTCCTCCACTCCCCCCTCTCGTACGCAAACCCCCGCTACTACTTCTGAGGAGCCTAAGAGCGCTGGAAAGTGGGTGCCTCGGTGGAAGCAGCAACAAGGCCAGTAAATAATTCACGTCGTTTGAAAAGTTTCTTGGAATGTTGAAAGGATGTGTTGCTTTTACAATTTCTCCCTTTTTATCCTCTCTTACCCTCATGTTCGCATTGTCTCCTCCACGGTATCACTTACCTTGTTTCTATGATGATCGCTGAGACTCCAGGGACATCTTTTAATCTGGTCCCTAGATAGTCTCTCATGTTCACCAAATGCATTTATGTTCCATTAAATGAAGTCTTCACCACCTTCTTTTCTGTCATGTCTGACAGCTACTTGGATGATTAATGCAGAAGCTATGAGTCTCTTTCTTTCACCGTATATGATTTCACCTTTTCGCTTTTTGTTGAAACTCGTGCCAATGGGTAATTGGTGGCGTATGATGTCTAATTCATGTTGATTTGACTTGACACTCTTACCTACCTTTCATAGACATTTTGTAGATTTATTCGAGAATTGTCACGACTATGCTAGTCCTAGTAACTGAGTAGCGTACTTGGCTTGGTTATTTCCTTGCATGGGCACTTTCCGTTAGGTTACTCATAGCATTCTTTGTTTATCTGGTGTGTCCTTTTAAACGCCTTACTGTACAAAGCAGAAATTACCTGGTAAAGGAAATGTATCTCGACCTGCGAAGAGAAAGAAAAGGAGCAACAAAGAGGATTGAACAAGATCAGATGTCGGATCTAATGGGCCGCGATTGGCAGGGTAAGTACTTCAAAACAGGAGATAGATAGGGTGGATGTATGTATGTCTGGTTGTCTCATGCAGTATTTATGTTGAGAATAGGATCAGAACAAAGGAATGAGTGCACGACGTGAATGAAGATCTATATACTTGAAAAGGAATAGTCAAAAGTCAACGTAAAAAGGGGTATGTCGCAGCCTCTAATATTTCGCGGATCATTCATATGTTGAGGCGATGTTATCGTGAGAATTTCCGTCTGGAAGCGATACTGAGAGCCACAGATGGGAAAGAACGAAGAACAACAAAAGTCGTAAATTTGGTTTTAAGCAGCGGCAGCGGCAGCGGCAGCTTCTGCACTGGCAGCTCCGAAGAGTCTCTCCCTCCATTCTCCGCATACGGCTTCGAAGCCGCTGACGACGTCTCCGCACTCGCGCCCGGCTTCCCGGTCTCGGAGACGGCGATCCCAATCGCCTTTCTCGATCCACCGGGTGCCCTCCTCGCGACCCTCTTCTTCACGGCGGAGTTCGGAGACCAGTTCGCGCGCGGATCGGAGTCTTCGAGAGGCGGTGGCTGTTAGCTGGCGCGATTCGTAAAGCGTATCGCTTAAGCTTTGTAAGGAGAGCGTGATTTCGGATGTTTGCGAAACGAGTGATTGGAGGGAATAGAGCGGGTTAAGAGCGGGTGAGTGAGAGGGTGTTGCGGGTCCTGATGAGTGACGGGATTGGACCGGGAAAGGATAAGGGAGGTTGGGTAAGAGCTCGTCGTCGATCAGAGGGATGAGGGAGTCTATAGCATCTTCGGAGAGAAGAGGGAAAGGAGAGAAAAGGAGAGGGTGAGTGAGTGTTTGGAGAGTCCGAGTTTGGTGGGTGAGATGTGAGGTAATGGAAGAGTGTGCTGTGATAAGTCTGTGCGGAGAGACCGAAATCAGTATAATTACTTCACAAAAGCAAATCAGCCTGGGCGACTGAAGCAAGGCCATACCTCATAGCATTGTTTTCGATCCCACTCTGTCCACCAAGATCTCGAAGCGCCTCAACAACGCGAGCAATGGCGTGATCACTCTCACTCCCATTGTTTTCCAGTCCCCGCCGAGCTAAGCTCTCAACCTCCGCCATCTGCATCTCTAGACTTGGCGAGATGTCCGCCGCTTCCTCTAGGTCCGAGTCGGGGCCGTAGTCTGAACCGTCATATTGTGATTCGGTTCGGCGATGTCGATGGCCACCATTCCGAGTCTTGGGTTTTGGAGGCTGCAGAGAAGCACGCTCGGACGAATAACCTGACGACGGCGTCCCGGTTCCCATGTGATAGCCGTCCTCTGAGTCGCTGCGATCCATATGTTGCGAATCCGCAGGGATATGTTCGACCTCCTGTCCTGACGCATACCCATAGCCGCCCTCGTCCTGCTCCCAAGCATCGGCCAGTTCGTCTGCAAGGTTTCCCAATCCACTCCCACCTATATCCGCAGCACTGCTAAAATCACCCGACATTCTATAATGAGATCCGTTTATGCTTTGCGCATGGTGTCCGCGGGCCGGAGATGACGGGGCTGAAAAGCGAGGAGACATAGGCGACCTTGGAGGACTATGAGAGAAACCATTTGGAGCATATGTGCCCGGAGAAATGGGGTCAAAGTCGATGCTGGATTGAGACTGATTATGGCGGTGAGACAGCCTCAGGGGAGATGGTGGGATGGACGGCATGGTTCGACCCCAGCCAGTTGGATGGATAATCGGAAAAAGAGAAGGTTGGAAAAGAAAGACTACAGGTGTCACTCTGTCAACGGCTTAATATTGCAGACCGAACGAGCCGTTGGAAATTGCAGCTGCAAGGGTCCCTCCGATGATGGTCTCGGAACGTGACCAGGGGGTGCGGCGCGGAGAGGGAGGGGGGAAAGTAAAGTAAAAAGGATGTCAACAATAATCGGTCAACCGCATCACCAGGACGCTCAAGGAAATATATGTACAAAGGAGAGACAAAAGTTCAAGCTCTGTACCTCAAAAAGCAAATCAGGATATTTACCAGTGACAATGATGCGAGGGAGTGAAAGAATAAGACGACAGCGTGAAGCAAAATAAGGGAAAGTCGAGTCCGTCCAAATCACCAACCAGAGCGGCATTTTTCCCGTGACCGCCGAAGCCCCAATTGGGCTGATGGCTTCTTTCCCCACGGCGGAGCTTCAATTCAATTAATTACCTTCCCAACAATAATTTCCCCCCATATTCCTCTGTTTCTATATAATCTATCACTAATTACCTATTCTTAACCATCCACTTATATTCACTTTCCATTCCATACTGACCACACCACAATGAGTTCCATCCGGCGCATGTCCCCGACGGACCTACTCTCCCTCAACCTGACGAATCTCGACCCATTGACGGAGAACTATGACCTGGGCTTCTACCTCAATTACCTCATGCGGTGGCCTTCCCTCTTCAGCAGTGTCCAAGACCGCCGAGAAGGCATCGTCGGTTACAGTACGTGAAAGGAATAGCCATAATACTTGTTCCATGGCACCCAGATTTAGATTCTGGGCCCCACTACATATCGCATATGCATGTCGCTAACGTGGCGCCATCCACATAACAGTCATGGGAAAGACCGAAGAACAACACCCATCCATGCGTCACTCTGAACACTATACTCCCTGGCACGGCCATATCACCGTCTTGACAGTGGCACCCGCATGGCGTCGGCTTGGCCACGCTCGCCGTCTCACGGAGAGACTCGAGCGTGGATCCGACATCAACGACGCCTGGTTTGTCGATCTGTATGTCCGATCTGGGAATAAGATAGCGGTGGATATGTATAAGGGAATGGGGTGAGTATCGCGCGGTCCAGTGTGCATGTCGCAAATTTTGCAAGGCTGACAAGGGCTCGTACAATAGATACTCTGTATTCCGGCGAGTGGTGAATTACTATAGTGATGATCCGACGGGAATGTCGGATTCCGGTGAAGACGCATTTGATATGCGGAAACCATGCTCTCGAGATAAGAATCTACAACATGTTCGGGAGAATGGGGAGGATTTCCTTGTTAGTCCGGAGGATGTTTCATAGAGTCCCTGGTCTGGTTCGATGTTTGCTTGGGTGTGTGCATATTAAAAGTGCGGTATATTTTAGCATTCAGGTGTTTCGGTGTTATCTTCGATCTTCTGTCTCTTTTTTGTTGCTCTTGCATTCAGGATTCTTTGCAGTGCTTCGCGCTCTGTTAGATAATGTTGACGTAAATGTGGACGGAATGAAGAAAGCTGCATCGAGTGGAACATATGCTCTAGGAATATTTGGCGCTTAAAATACTGTAGCGTCAAAAGTATTGAAATTCTGGTCTATCTATTCGACATTAAATTATGTATAAACATGCAAAATTAAATGCAAGTATCTATGAAAGCATGCGACTTTTTTGAGGCCCAAAACTCCAGCCTCCCGGCATAATGCAATGACTTCGTGTGGTGAAATATTATTCAATCGATACAATCTGCTCAACTTGGGGTGTACCGCTAGGGGCTGACTCTGCAACTGGCGTTCTCGATGAATGCTCATTGAAAAATGAGCCTCAGTGGAAGTATAGAAACCCTGAGAAGGGACGCTGATAGCTCGAATGGCTGTAGGCCTGATAGGAAGTGTCATAGCCCCTGAGTTTAGGCTTTAACAGCAAGATGGAAGCCAGTGCGCGACAGTCTCAGCGCAGCAAAAATCGACGAAGCCGTGATAAGACAGCAGGCAGTAAAAAGTTGGACACCAAGATACTTATGGGTGCTGTCCAGAATGGCACCGCCGATTGGTGTTCCGATTAACAGTCCGAACGAAGTGGTTGAAAAGACCATGCCCAAGCGTGTTCCCAAGTTACGGATATCTTTGGTCATGCTAGCCATGACCACTGGGGGCAGCGAAACGAAGCCACCGGAAGTGAGACCATATAGAATGGCCAAGACGATGATACCGGGGACGTTGTGTACACCAATCCAGGCAAAGGCAAGAATAGCGGTAGCGGTAGCGGCAGGGGTGAGCACGTTCAAAGGGCCGGTATGGTCGGCAACGAAGTTGGGCAAGATTCGTCCAAAGGTGGACCCAGCGTTCAGCATGGCAAGAAGATAGAAACCCAGGTTGGAGTCGACGATCCCAGTCTGGATGGCGTAGGACTGGACGTAGAATAAGAAGTTGTAGAATCCCAAAAAGCCCATAAACATAGCGAGGGAAAACATGACAAATTGCGGTTCCTTGTACGCTGAAAGTTGAAACAGCTTACGTTTCTCCTTAGGCTGGAAGCGCATTCGCATGAGGCAACATGAGATACAGCAGGTTCCGAAACAAAGGAACCCCACCGCACGCGTAGCCCACTCGAACCCAACCCTCTCCTGCAGTTGATTGAACATTATTGGGTAGATCACGCCTCCAATACTGCTTCCCGAGGCAGCCAGTCCATTGGCCAAACCTCTCTTCTTTTGGAAGTACTGAGGTAGAATGGCGACCGAGGGGACGAACAGACAGCCGGCTGATAGCCCGATAACGACCCCTTGTGCGAGGATTAGGTGCCAGAACTTGGAGGATAGACTAGTCATCATAAGGCCAAATGGCAGCCCAACGGTCCCGAACGTGATAAGGCCACGGAAATAGCCTGCATCGAATAGGGGGCCAGTCACGACTCCGAACAACATGAGAAGGAACGACTGCAAAGATCCAATCCAGGCAATTGAGTCTGAAGACATGCCGGACAAGAAGCTCTGCTCATAGTACGTTTGGAATGCACCCCAAGTGTTGATGACACCCCTAAAATATGACGAAGTTAGCGAGTTGCCTCTCAAAGGAGACATGTCCAAGTGAATCGCACGACGTATGCATGGTACATACCAAGAATTGAAGAACAGGAAGAATGAGCCAAGGACTTGCAGCCAGGTATTCAACCCCGTGTCGAAAGTTGGCTCTTCTTCGGCTTTCCCTCCAGAAGAAGAGTCCGACAAGTCGGACGTCTGTTCGCTGCCATTATGCAGATTGTTGCCTGCCCCGGGATCCACGATAACCTTCTCTTCGATATCAGCATCCGTACCCATTTTGGCAGCGGCTCGCTTGTGGTTAGACAGCCCTTCTGCGAATGCAGAAACACATAGAAGACACAAGCAAGGACGGGAGGGTGAGATAGACACGCACAACGACGCTGTGGTCAAGTTTGGGGAGGCGCTCTTCGACAAAGTCTGGCAGACCAATAGTAATGCTACCCCAAAAAGATAAGCGAAGAGGAAACTACAGTGGTCTGAGACCGGAAAAGCGGAGATTTATAAATTGGCATTACCATTTCTCAGCGCCTTTTGTCTCAGCGGGCCGATAGTAGGCTAAGCTCGCGCACCAGGTTAAACCCAGGGCCGGTGGAGACTCTCGGGGAGGCGGTCCACAATCACGGGTCCCATCCTTCAAGAAAGCCAGAAAAAATTGCGAGAAAAGTAGCCTAGAACAAAGAAATTTGTTAGTGACCCATCGGTGGAATGCACCCTACTGGCTAACAACTGCATTACCGAGTACACACTACACAGGGCGTCAACCACTGCACGACGCATTGCCGACGGCGACGGCCATACCCTATGCTGAATCTTCAATCCTGATGTATCGGCTGCAAGGCTACCCCAAGTGCTAGTATTTAGAATGCCCAACACCTGAGCTTCAGACCGATGATGATAGAGACCTGTAAGTTTTCATGAGGTTCCACCATTGATTGGCTCAAGGACGAGTGGTCGGCAGTCACCGCATCAAACGTCTAGCCGAGTAGTGCGACGACGTGCCGATTATCCAGCGGGGAAGGAGACCATATTATTAATCCATGTCACATTCAATCTTTCAAAGGATGATCTTTCAGGAATCTTGGCTGTCTTGGTATCAATTGGCTCAGCCCATATGAACCGTATATCGGCCCAAAAAAGGAGGTGGGCGAAATTAAGGTCCTTTTCCATGAGTCACGACCCAGTGGAGTCTGCGGAGTTCCCATTTCACCTCCGAGCAATAAACCTGTATTGATACGGAGAAGCCCTAAATCTCCACGTGGGGGGGGGGGATGATGCGGCCTTATCGATTGATATCTGCATGAAGGCCATTATCGGCCATCTGGCGCTCAGGGACCTCCGTACAATAAGCAGCGATGTAACGAGGTCTACTGTATAAGAATGTGGGGGGAACTTTAAAAATCCTTGATCGCCTGTTTAACGCCTTTTGCATCGTTTGACATGATCGGATTTTGATCCGGCCCCGGAACATCTCCCACCCGGCGCAGACCCTAAAACGGCCTCAAATCAATGTACATACATAGTTCGCTCCTAAGTCCTGTCACCTTCCTCTCCATCGAGTCTATACCTAGTTCGATGTCTCCACTACCTTTTACATTAGGGTAACTTTATCGAGCTTGGCTCTGCACCGCTTCGAAGCCAAGCCGCGGTGTATGGCCCAAACAACCAACGCTCACTGCAAAGCAGTATGACATCAGTCCTGAGTTATGGTAGACTAGATAGAGACAATCCAGGCTGCCCAGCCGATATTTTACGGTCGTCAGACCCGACACTAATGGGGTATAGTGGATAGAAGCTGTCAAGAATAGAAATGTGTGATACTTTCCGAAATTGAACGCTGTGATGCCCTTCAGAAACCTTCAACCATTCGGGGCGGAATCACCTATATCAAAGCATGTGGAGCTTAGAAGCCAATCCTTCTGAGTGAATACCCACAAGGGTTTCAATGGCCCTAATGTCTGGTCCCGCTAATCTCATAAAACGAGTACTGTACAGGCAGTCATGTCTCGTCGTGAAGTGCCCATGACCACGGGTTGCACAGGCGAGATGTAGAAATAGTTGTGGTACTTTCGTGAATGTAGCAAACTGGTCATCATTAATCGGGATGATAAGTGTCAACGCGCGTCTAAAATTACTTTATAGTAGCATGGTAGGATCCTATGGAAAGCAACAGCGTCAACATCAAAACTATTTTTTCTTTTTCTATATTGCAATAAACTGTACTGCGTTATCGTTTTGTGGGTTTTTTTCCCTTCCCAGTGACCTAGGCTGGCTAGCCATTATGGTCCGCTTTCCTACTCCAAAACTCCAAACGCTATGCTGCACACAAGGAATGAAAGAACGTACATGATAATAGAAAGAGCCCAATTTCCAATACGCAGCCGCCCATTCCATCTTTTTATTTAGAGTAATTCTTCACATGTCCAGTCCTCGTACCTAAATGAGAGAAACAACAGTCAGACCCGACTCTGGAAGGCTAGGGGATCAAAATGCCGCTTACCATCCATCGGGCAGATATCTTCTCACAATGAGGGGAATTTTCTTCTGGTTCAGTTCCTTGATGGCGATCTGCAAGGGATCTGTCTCTCCTTCAAGATCCACAAGCACAGGGGCGTTCATACTAGAAATATGTCAGAACAATAATTCCCCACGTTCAGGAAATACTCGTCTATGACCCACCTAATTTGCAAGGCCCTGGTGCCCAGAACACGCGCCCGCTCATACTTGGTCATGTATGGGGTTGTCGTGCGCTGGTCGTTTGGCACCTTCCTTTCCCGCACTTGCTCCATCACTTTCCCCGAGTATCCGGCGCTGGGATCGCCCGAAACGACAACACGATCTCCATTGACTGCGGGAGTGTAGTGATCCTCTCCGTATGCTTCTGCGCCTTCCACGCCCTCGATGTCCTCAGGGTTCAAGAAGTCTTCGGGCTCATTGTCATCGTAGTCCTGACCGGCGTCGAAGTCATAGCTAGAAAAGTGTTAAACCAGAAGAACTTCTATTGAAACAACCATCCGGCAAAGAGATCATGTTTGGCGCATCCTCTTCTCTTTGCGCTAGCTATAGGTTGCTGTGGAGAAATGGCTTCTTACTTGTCCTCGTCACCGTGGTCACCGTAGTCAGACATTGTGCCTGTTTAAACGCAAAGGAACGCGGGAAAGATGGAGAACAAGTGCCACACAAGCGAATGAAGTGCCGATACGGAGTCCCGGACGATCTGGGGTGAAGCGATTGATGTTGCGACGGAGCTTCCGAGTGAAGAATTCGATATCGCGACTCGAGAAGGCGGCGGAAAAAGTTCCTTAGGCACTAGTCCCTTTTGGGAGTTTAGTCTCACCGCTTTAACGGCATTTTCCGGCAAAATTTAACGATAAGCAATCTTAAATAAAATTTATTGTCGTTTCAACTGTTGCTCTCTGATCAAATTATTGTCCTAAATGAAATCATAGGCTTGGAGGCAGTAACCCTGGTGCTCCTGAGCTATGGGTCAAAAAAGAAAGGCCTCGGAAGGCTTTGATACGCCCAAGAAGATCCTCAAGCAGACGGCGCTGGATGATACCGGTAAGGAAGCTCCCTTCCGGCCTTCAGAATCATTGGAAGACTAAGCATTATTAAATGGATGTAGACCCAATCTATGAGGAAGCTCATTCCGATTGCGATTACGCGTCGTCAGATGAAGGGAGTATAGATAGCAATAGCCTTCATGAAACCCCGGCAACTCCCATCTCAACAATCTCAGCCAGGTACCCTTCCGAGCTGAAGACTCACCGCTGCCCTTTTGACGGATGCACAAAGGCCTTCAATCGCCCAGCCCGCCTCCAGGAACATCTCCGTTCGCATAATAATGAACGGCTCTTCAATTGTACCCACGATAATTGTGATAAGACATTTTTGCGAGCTTCGCATCTGAACCATCATATCAAGAGCGCTCACACCGGAGTTCGAGATTATGTATGTGACCGGCCAGGGTGTGGGAAGAGTTTTGTAACCGGGTCCCGTCTTCGTCGCCATCTGGCTGCCCATGATGGAAAAGAAAAGTACCGTTGTACGGAATATCCCCCTTGCAATGAAACCTTCCGAAAGCACTCGACCCTCCAGAAGCATATAACGACCGTTCACTTGAAGCGAAAACCATTCCAATGCCCGCATATTGACCCAAGTACTGGTCTGAAATGCTCTATGGCTTTTGACACCGCTGGTCACTTGCGAGCGCATGAGAGTAGAGTTCACACAGAGAAGCGGTTCAGCTGCACAGAGTGCTCGCAGCATCTGGAAGTAACCGACCCGCCCTCAGATAATCCTTCGGCTGGCTTATCCGCAGTGACTTTCCCTACCTATGCTCTTCTTCAGGCTCACATTAAAACTGCGCATCCCCCACAATGCTCTAACTGTTCTATCACCTGTTCGACAGCCCGTGAACTACGTCGGCATCTCGAAGTCGCACACGGCGATGTGAGTCTCGAAGAACGGAAAGTATTTCCGTGTGTAGTCCCCGGGTGCGATCGAAGTTTCACGAAGAAGGGGAACTTGACGGTCCATATCCGGACCGTCCACCAAGGCGAGAAACGGTTCGTCTGTGGCGAGACAGACCTCTCGAGCTCCAAAAAGGTAGCGGGGTGGAGTGGCGATGGATGTGGAAAGCGATACGGAAGCAAACTCGCTCTCGAAGAACATATTCGTACCGCACATCTTGGCTGCCTGAATGCTAAAGCCGAACGACGACAACGTCTTGGTCTTGGTAAAGGACAACAGAATGCTCAAAGCAGACCTACTGGTTTATCAGCGCTGGCCGCTCTGACGGGTGAGGGCTACGCCGAAGAAACAGGTCGCCATATTCCGTGTTTCTTTGATACTTGTGCGCACCGCTTTCACCGCAACTATGACCTTTGGGTGCATATGGGCAGCAAACACAGCTGCACAGAGGACGAGATCCGCGATATGTTCATGCAGCGAGCATTGTTAGCTGAAGACCCAGAGCCTATTACCGGTGATATGCTTGGAATCTACGGGCTTGAGTTTGACAACGATGACCCCTCTTATGAACCGTATATACTAGGGGAAACCTTGGATGCGAGCGCAGAGCTGAGTACAAAGGACGAAAATACCCTTGCGAGCCTGAACCCACCAGACTTCCCCAGTACTCTGGAATTCGACTCCAACTTTATGATGCAAGATGTTGATGTGGAGACATCAAATGCTGATGATATGGCGATGATCGATCCTTTACTAGCGTATGATATGATGGACGCATAGAGATTTCCAACGATAATTTCGGATTCTTCTCATTGGCGATACATAGTGCATGAGGCAGTCTTTTTCATTTTCTATCTTCCACGTTTCTCTCTTACTCTCTTTCTTTCTTTCATCATTCATTCATTCATTCATTCATTTATTCGCGCATATGATACCACAAAAGTACCTTGCAGACTAGCCCAGATAATGAAACATGAGCCCATGTTAATCAGTTTAGGTCATAGAAAAACAAGCTCATGACACTTCCTCTTTCCATATCCCGCCTAATCTGTACAAACCCCAGCTCTCAATAGCCAGGACTCGAACAGAAAACATACAGAGACATTGGGTTGTAGAAATCATTAGCATACACAAACCTACTAACTCCCGCGAAAGAAACCATCTCCATGCGTTTCTACCTAAACAATAGCCATGCTAGACTCCAAATACGAAGCTCAAGCCGCTCTGTGTTGACTCCAGGTGATTTGGTATTGTTAAAGCTATACACGAAATTGGGGAAGCACAAATGAGAAATAGGAGGCAAAGTGATAGAAACAAGATATGGCTATGTAGTCCAGTGAGTTGAGTTTATTTTTCATTTTGCCTCTTTCCTTTTCTTTCATAATATGTTGATGGCTTAATACAGGAATAGTTATGGTGTATTTATGGAACAAAATCTGTTCTCTTTTAACAATGGGGATAGCAGGGTCTGTTCTGGCTGCTGAAAAAACGGATGAACTGTGCATGACCAATATTGAATTGAAGAGGGAGAAGAACTGGCGGGAAGATTTCTGCAGAGAATTGAATGAGATAGAGAAAAGAGAGGCAAAGGCAGAAAGAATCACAATAGACAAGAAAGGGACATGTCAAGTAAACAACCCTGAAATAAACAAACAATCATTCATGGACCATTGTTTGTGTTTGTACTTTCAAAAAAGCCAGGCTCGAGAGGCTGGGTATTTTCCAAATTCTTTTATGAACAAAAAGTTTTTTTTGTTCGCCTCAAGGGTAGGAGGGCTGTGATGTGCAATAGCCACATCAATCTTACCCTCTTGTCGAGCCTTTGGAGTATTTCCTAGGCCTGCTTGCTGTGTTTTGATGTAGCCTGTTTGCTGACACGCCTTTCATGAGCATCTGCCAAGGTGGTTCGTTCTATTGCTCGGGTTAGGGCTGGGACTGTGGCTGGAAGGCGTGTTGGCTGTGGAGCCTCAATCCCGTCCTTCTAGTCAGAAGAGATGGAGCTCAGCTAAACTATTCTGATCCGAGGCAAAGTTATCACGAGAGTAGCTTACCAGATCACTTCCAGGGACCTGCCTTGGGCGAACACCCGTCGGAAACGAAGTCCCAGCCAAGCTTCCCTTAATCGCAACAGTTTGTTCGAGTGTACGCATCTCTTTACGAAACGAGCAACGAGGAGGCGGGGCTTCTGACAGCTTGAAGTTCTCATCAGGCCCTTTATAGAAAGACACGTTTTCTACAAGGTCAGCTGTCAAACTCTGGTTGGATCGCCACACATCACCAAAGTAGTCCGGGTTGCAGCGGGACAAGGCCTCGTCACGGTAGGGGAAAGGTGTAGAGCGACGTGAGCGAACCCCATCTACCGAGATCCTGATCTGAGTAAGATGCTGCAAGTAAGAAATGTAACTGTCATCGGCCCTCGCAGAAGGTTCGTGGATGGTGAAGTGTCTGGCGATATCGCAGAAGAGATGTACGGCCGCCAGTCCTCTTGCCACGCTCAGCCACAGCGCCGTTTTGAGCATCAGGTTGAGAGATACATTGTTGGAATCCTCAGATGGCCAATGAGCCAAATCCCCGGGTTCCGCTTCTTCGGCAGAGGCGCGAGGGATTTTCGGCGACGATGGTGGCAGCCAGCCAGTTGCGCGCGCTTTTGCCGGGTCTGACCTGGCCAGGTGGTTTTTGTAGTATTGATGAAACACGGTAAGCTCGATATCGGACTCTGAAAAGCCGTCCCAGCTCAGCGAAGCCCTGCACGCGCGGAGTCGAATGTCTCTCATGCTCATCATTGCTGCTCGGGCCTGGGATACAGGAAGAGGATTGTAAATGGTCTCTAAGCAGGTTATCAGCTTGATGCTCTGAACTCGCAGGGGCTTATTTACTTACTGTGCTCGTCTTTTGATTTGATTGCTTGGAGAATGTCTTGCTTGAATTCCTCAATGACTTTCACAGACGCCTCAAGTTGCTGGCAGACCTTCACAATATGAGGATATCTGGAGTTCATCCAGTAGACATGTGTAACATCCTCTGCACGCAAAGGTGCCAATAGTTTTCTCAGCATCTCGAACTCGGCACCGAAGAACGTCTCGTCAGTGATACTGGTATTATCTGGATAAGTGATCGCCCAGCGTTTGTAACGCTCACGAAGCCAATTCTCCAAATTTGCCTGGATTCCCTGCATCTTGGCACAGTTCTCGAGCAGAATGATCGACAAGTGAGCATACGATCCGGGGAAAAGATTGTCAGGCAACAGGGGAAGACCGTCCATGACCTCTTTGGCAAAGGAACCGGGGTCGAAGCCTTTGGTGAACTGCTGCATCAGCTCTTCCACTCTCTTTTTTTCGATATCGGTGATCTCTTTCGCTTTCTCATCTGGCAATCCATAGCCCTGGGTATTCGACGGAATGTCAATCACCGAAGCAAACTCATCCTCCTCAGAACGCTCTGGACGGGGTGTAGGGCAAAGTGTGAACAGCTCCATGTTGCATTCCCGATCAATACTCGATGAAAATTGACTTTAGGTCTCAAAGTGCCACATTAAACTATACTTTAATAGAAGATATTCAAAGAGCAGGAGAGCCCATGGAACCAGTAAGCGCAGGTCAGTACTAGAGATATCAGACAAAGTTCTCAGGGCATACCTGGATAGTGAGTCTAGATTGTTATGAGTATTCTTGTGTAAGGTTAATGAAAAGGGATGTCTCTGCTGCATAGTTGTATAAGAGGAGATGAAGAGCTTGATGAAAAACAAACAAGGTCAACACGACAGAGAGAGTGTGGGGTCTATGAAGTGAATGGGAAAGAATCCAGTGAATTCATTAGAACTTGAGATTTTAGGATAAGGCAGTAACAGTGTGTAAATAATCTCATACCCTCACTGCAAGGTTCTCACAATGACAAGCCGCTGAAAGGTTTCTTCCACAAATTAAATAACTCAAGTAGCAAAATAACACATACTTTTGACATGGTGCTTGAGAACAGAGAAATGGAATCTTCTCTCGTGAGTCCTCTATTATAATCACCAGTACATACTATTAGTAGTGATGGGAGGTAAATTGTCTTCGTCAATTCTACTGGTTCTAGTACCTGTGACTTTTCTTTGGAACAAAATACAGTGGGAATTTTACTCACGATCAGGGCAAGCCACACTATCCTGGTATTTTATGGTCAGGCAAGATCAGCGGCGAGCTTATGAATATCTAGTTATCCAGCCTCGAATAAATACAGTAGTAGATTTCTAGTGCAATGTTATCATCAAGGATAAAGGACTAAAAGTATATAGATTTTGATCGCTTCTTAGAATGTACTTTTCACCCCATCAGAGTATTGTTTTCCTCTTGTTTTGTGTAGTCTAGATGTGATATTCATTTCCAAAAGCAGCAATGTGGCTGATCTTCTACTAGTATTGTCTTGTACTTCTAATCTGACCTAGTATTACCTTCAACTCATAGCTATGATGCTAATAAACTGTACTTTCGATTTGAGTACAATGACGAACAGTTTGCAGATTCGACCTTTGGACGATCTTTTTTTTGTGGTAATCATAAATGGAACGGTTGTGATAAAAAAATTCCGTGCACTCCTAAAGGGATGTCAATGGTGGAAAAGGCTTCACAGGATGAAACTTTACAATATTTAGGGTCAGACTCTTTCAGTTACTTCTCGCCCTTGGTCGAATCCAATCACCTGTCTTGAAGTTGATGTTGGTTTTGCACTCACGCAGCACAGAGGGATAGCCACCCGATATAGAGAACAGACATATCCAACTCTTTCCCCGATGATGATCTTTCGGATGTGATATATCACCTGTCATTGAAGAACGAGGTGGGTCTGAAAAGTTGAACGGGTCCGAGCTTTCTGATAGCAGTAGTTGCTAGGTCGAGCGGTGTATTCTACTCGAAGTTCTCGTTAAACTTCCTCGCTATACGAGATAGGTGGAGATTTGCTGCCATGTCAGTGCTTAACGGTGATATAGAGTACGTATTTAGACTATACAAACAGTACCAACGATAGATGTCGTCGCAAGGGCGTAGCGGACACCACGCATCGCTTTCCCTGCATGAAGCCATACATTGTGATTCATATTTTTTCAACCTTTCTATGTGAGCACCGAACCCATCGTGACAGGTGAGTAGCATATAGCAGGGACGGTCGATGACCAACTATACATGCCTTGCATGGAGATACTAAATCAGAAGTATTTACAGGAAACATAATCACCTCGAGCATGTAGAAGGAGTATATTAGATTATAATCATCTGTCCCAGGTCTCACTGGTAAAAATATATATATAAAGACGTTTGTTGTGTTTAGAGCTTTGGGGCCCTTTGTGGTATCGCAGAGAAGTACTTTATCAGGGGTCTCACAATGTTGGCTATTCACTCCAACCAGGAGATTGTAAATGCTTAGGAAGAGCAAGTCATGGTCAGCCGTGTGATACGTAGGTAGTATATGAATGAGCATGATGCAGAGAGATTTAGCGGCTAGTAGTCGCCAGAAGCCTGGGTAAGGGCATAAATTTGGAACCCTTCGAGTATCAATAAAACGACATAATAAATCTGAGACAGATTATGAAGTACTGTGCGCCGTTATTCCGGGGAAGTCCAGGAATATATTGCAACTGGGTCCGAGTGAAGTACGTGTAACATGCATGTATCTCTACTACTAGTACTCCATGGTACTAGTATGTACAGCGACCCTGTTAAGAAGCACGTGGATCCCCGGGGCCACAGGATACGTCGTGGCCAATCTTGCTTGGGAGTACGTAAGGCTACTTCTTTGCATACTGGGTCGCTTGACATTTTTCTAGGTGCCAGTTTGGATATCATCAACGCGGAGTCCAAACTGGGGAGAGGAGCAACATCTCGCTTATCTGATCGTCATCGAACGTGAGCGACTTCACTTACTATGGTAGTATACGATTGAAATTGCGCAATTGATGAACTGTCGATGGGGCAGGGATCTTGTAACATCCAATTGGCTTGAGTTTAATGTAAGTAACTTAAAATGGATCTACTAAGTATATCTCACCTAAAGCTTTGTCTATCATGCGCGAAAGCTACGACGATTTTCTTTTTTTTGTTGGTGGCTGGGGCGGGGTAATATGGAGAGAACAACCCTAAGAGACAGAGGTCTCCACTATACACGATCAGACAAACGGAACAGACAGCGAGACTGTAACCTGTTAGCTCGGGAACAAAGCAGGAAGGAAAGGCGGGAAAAAACAGCAATCCATTGCAAGGTAACGAGGTGAAAGGAAAGCAACCAACATTACGTGGAGAGCATGAAGTACGGTCAACCAAGGTCGTGGGATCCAGCTCCTCCACTTGCTGAGGTCATATCTGCATCGAGATGATCCTTTTGAGCAACGATCGCTGGCCGGAGTGCGCGTCAAGGCCGACATTCCATCCCGGCCGGTCCGCAGGTTTAACTTAAGCGTAGCAGATTCCCAGGGCGGTGGACCTCATACTTTATGTCGTCGTTGCAAATTGCCACAGTGCGCTACCAGCACGTTGTACGCTGTGCCGTCCATGACTTCTTGTCGGCCGGAGAGAACTTTCTTACGATAATACGGACGGTAAAAGTACAAACATACATACGGTCGGACCTATCTAATTAGGCAAAATAGTTAACTAATGTCAGGAGAGACGTGGCTTGTCATCAACATTGAATATATGTTATTCAATGTACTCCGTACAGAGGAAAGGTAATGTTTCGACGGCATTGAACAAGGTATCCGTGGATGCGGCCAGGTACCTTATTGAGGTACGGGGCCTTTTATGTGCCACACACAATCTCCTGGCTGTTCTGCAAGTTGAGATTTAATTGCCACTCGGAGTAAAGGGGTGAAAAGGAGGCTGTCAAAAGGGGAGGGGGTCGAATACAATAGTTTTAGTCTCTAATAAGAATACCTACTTAATATAAATAGCGCTGCATAGTGCCATATTAGTTTTAATGGGAATGTAACCTCCTCCGAAGCACTTGATGTTGTGGCACAGAAGGGATGTGGCAGTGCGCAAGTTCCATACATTGTCTGTCCACTTGGGCAATCATGGTATTTGAAGAGACTGGATACACAACCCTTACCGAGTACAAGCAAATTTACCAGGCCACCCGGGTTACCCCATTCCATCCAAGCCAAGTGCACTGACTACTAATGAGAAAGGGGAATCCTCGATACTAACGACTTAGTAGATATTAGGTGGCCAAACCGATCTTGGCAGCCAAGCCTACGCTGTTTCTCCTCCTCGCCTGTAGAAGGGCGAAGACCGAATAATATGGTAAGGCAAAGAAGGGACGGAACAGGCGCCCGTATCTGTACTGGTACAAAGTAGTCATGTAGTAAGACATGCAGGTCTTAAGTTACTATATTTGGGTTGCAAGAGCGATTTTTGCATTTCTCCGAGTACTCGATTTGGATTTTATAGGCCCGGGTCAATGGCGACAAAACCCCGGGGGGGGGGGGGGGGTTGGGCAGTTGGCCCAGGATACACATACCGTTTGAGATTCGGGGATAGGAGTTACACCTCTGTAAGTGTATATATCATTGGGTGACAGAGTCTAAATTGTATTGATAGTCATCCTGGACCCTCGGTATTCATTGGGTTTTATTTTATTTTATTTTTTTATTTTTTATCTGTGGATGCTAACCTGAAACTGAAAGGAGAGATCGAAAAAAGAAAAGAAAAAACAGAAAGCCTCCTATGAAATTGGTGGGACATGCAGCGTTCTCTGATCCACGCCGATCTTGTTTGATCAATTCGGGGAAGACCAGCAGGGATGATACGCCTTTTTTTTTTCTCTCTTTCTATTTTCCAATTTTTCCCTGTTGGATCTTAAATTTTTTTTTTCCTTTTTTTTTATGTTGAGAAAACAGCCACACATGCGATGACGCCAGCCGCTACCTTTCGGTCTACCCAATCTATTAAAATAAAATAGAATAAGAAATAAAAATAAAATAAAAAATGTTTAGCGGGGACTGAGCCTAGAACCACTCCGGTACGGTAAATTCCATGTATTAGCAATCGAAAGTGGTACTCTGTACATTCATGCAGGCTGCCAATGGATGAATAGTATGTAGGTACATGTACTAAGTGCTTTCTTGCCTCCGTCGCTCTTTTTCTTTGAGAAATTCCTAGGATCCTGGCAACTGATCTTTAATCTTGAATTCCCTCTCCATTGACGTAAATCATGAATAAGTTATGATCTGTTCACCACTGACTCGTTGATTGCATTGCATTGAAAAGAACAGACCCGGTAACAAAACAAAGAGTGCTTCTGTTCCAATTCAAGACCCATTGGTAATTGTGTTACACGCTCACCTCCAGACCCACGTTTCTTTGGTTCGTTTGGATCAGTTTGTAGGAGAAAGGTATCATCATTTCTTTCTACTCTCTCCTCTTGTCGGTTTCTGGTCCGTTGCTCTCTTCCCTCGCTACTTTCGCTTCTTGTCTCTCGCTTGCTTTCCTTTCCTTTACATACTTACGTCGCTATTATCTATTCTTGTCATCCATCTCTTCTTTTCCTACTGGTTGTTGACATCTCCCTCTACCCGCTACCTTCCGCTGGCCAACAGAAAACTGAGACATCCCAGTGTTCAAGTGACTACAGTCAGGCGCTTGCAGTCCGACACCTTGCGCTTCTCCCTCGTCGCCATTCCCAGTTCTTTGTCTGCGGCTTATCGTCATTCGCTTGTGTGGAAGTTTCCAAGGAAACCTCATGGGAGACTGTCTCTCATACCTAACTCGCAAGTAGTGTCGGGGGACCCTGATATTTGGACGTTATCTCCGTGTGGGAGAGATTCGGGTTCACCGACAACGTCGTTTTCCATACTAGTCCCTTTACCTTTCGTTCTGTCCACCCGATCTAAAGACGACTCGGCTCAGTTTCGTCGTCTAGCCACGTTCCCTGTTTATCGTGCGCCAAGCTTGATATCAGGACGACGTGGGAGTTGGTAGCCTTTCTACTTGCACTTCTATTCATACATTACATTTCGACAATATGGTTCGCTCGCGTGGTGAGTCAAATAGCCCCTCGTCCCTCCTTTTTAGGAATGTGAACGGCGACGGTTAACGCCCCTTGCGTTATCAGTGCTATCATTCATATCAGCAATTGGTGGCTCGTCCCGCAAAGATCGTCCTGAACAACGTCATCGGGCATTCTCAGCTTCAGTCGTCGGGAACACGCCTCCGTCAAGAGTCGATACAGATCCACCCTCCCCTCAAGATGCTTCACCAACAGGACTGTCGTCGAACGACCGCCGGATATCGCGGCCTGCGTCAACGATCTTCTCACATGATCCTCCGTTCATAGAAATCTCCCAAGATACCCCTCCAGAGCTCCAGCCAATCTTCACTTTCCTCAATAGTCATGCGAATAAGCTGTACCATGAAGGTTATTTTCTTAAATTGAATGATTTAGATAACCGTGAGTTTTCGGGAAGTATTGGTGGACCAGAATCGCGGCTAATGAATAATGCGCAGATGGCCGACCATGTCCTGATCGACAGTGGGTGGAATGCTATGCACAACTTATCGGGACGGCTCTTTCACTATGGGATGCTGCTGCGCTGGACGCAGCGGGTGAAAAAGAAGGCCCTCCAACATTTATCAACCTGGCGGATGCGTCCATCAAAGTGGTGAGTCTACAATATCTCCGGAACATAGCCTTAAGGTTTCGCCTTGACTGATTTTGCGGCACCGTAGATCGAGACACTACCTACACGGAACTCAGAGACGCCGGCGGTGAAGAATGTTCTAAGTATCTGCTCAGCGGGTCAAAATCGATACCTCCTGCACTTTAACTCCTTCCATTCCCTGATACAATGGACTTCAGCTATCCGCTTATCCTTGTTTGAACATACGTCACTGTACGAGGCATACACTGGCGCAATCATTGCAGGAAAAGGGAAGGGCCTGAACGGTATCCGCACCATTCTCGAGCGCAACCGCTTCAAGCATGAGGATTGGGCTCGTGTGAGATTCGGGGCGGGGACACCTTGGAGGCGGTGTTGGTTTGTTATCACCCCTCCAAATGAAAAAGAATTCCAAAAGGCGCAGAAGTCCCTTAAGAAAAAGTCAGCCTATGACCGGGCACCTAAACTGGTCACAGGAAACATTATGTTCTATGAGACGAAGAAAACGAAGAAAGCAAAGCCGATTGCAACAATCACCGATGCCTACAGTGCTTACGCTATATATCCTCAGTCCGAGGCGCTGATTGACCAATCCACCCTGGTAAAGATTGAGGGAAATGTCACAATTCATTCTCAGCAACAGTCAAGTTCGGAAGGGTTTGTTTTCGTCATGCCAGAGTCACACCCAGCCGTGTCTGGTTTCGAAACAATGATACGGTTCCTGATGCCCACTTTCGACACTTTCAATCTTTACGGACGCCCTACCCGTCTAATTGCCGCTACGAATCACATTAAGAGCATTATGTTCGCGTTCCCGAAACAGCGGCGCTATGGCTATCTGGACATCTTGGACATCGCTAATTTGATGCAAACTGCGGGTAGCCAGAATTGGAGTGAGGCAGAATGGAGGAAGCAGCTGAAGGAGGCGACCGCACGTCGCATGGCAGCTGCTGGCAGCAGAACAAGCAGCATATCCAGCAAACCACGTTTTCGAGCAAGTCTTCCAAGTCGCCACAGCAATGTTCACGCTGGACTTCGTCGAAACGAGACCTTCCCGGAGAGCGAAGCTGGCTACAATCAGTCCACCGATGCGATAGTTCACGAGGAGCCTGACAGTGCAGATTTTTCGCCAACCTATCATGCACGGGGTACTTCAGATACAGCTGGGCTGTCAGCTATCAGAAAGCAGGCACAGGCTTCTATAGTCGAGAGCTCTCCGTCTTCTTCGGCGCGTGACTTAATACAGGCCGGGAACGAACGTCCTAGTACCAACGAGTTCAACGATCAGAGCAGCTCTGATAGTGATTGGAGACAACGTGTAGATTCTCACCCTGTACCTGAAGCTGAAGCTATTCGAGAACATTTCCGGGAGCCTTCTCCTCCCTCACCCGTCTCCAATCCCCCGGCTTTCACTCATGGACCAGGCGAAATGCCCTCAGCGCGGCCTCACCCGTCGCCAGATCTGAGGAAGGCTAATAACAGAATGTCCAACGCGACCCTTGCGCAGCTTGCTGCTGCTTCAGGAAGGATGAATCTGCTCGGCGCCTTTGAAGGCCAGGAAGTCAGAGAGACTGATGATGAAAAGCCTCAAACTCCGACTCCTACCGATTCTTATAAAGCTGAGTTTGAGATGCCAAGTGTTCCTTCCCTGTTATCGGAGTCGAGTGACAAGAGAGGTAGCCCACAGGAACAGGGCCCACCAACACCGGAGCATAGGACCAGTGTATTCGGTCCTCCTCTAGAGAGGCTAAACGAGAGCAACCTTCACATTGATACAGGAAAATCTGTCAGGAGAAAGCCAGTCCCTGGCCAGCAATACAAAGACTCTACCGTATCAAGCCCCATTGAACCTAGCTTTGATGATCTCCGCCATACTGTTGACGAAGAGGCCTTGAATCGTGTCAGCTCTTACCAACCGTCTTTCCCTTCGCCTGTTAGGGAGCGCCACCAGGAGGACGAAAGCGTTTATGATGATGAATCCACGACCTCCCCCGACTACGCCAGTACGCGTGGGTCCGTCTACAGCAAACGTTCTACTAAGTCGATACCTAGACCGAGAATGGGCGTAATGAAGACCGTTGGAACGGAGCCCAGGAAGGATTTGGTTATTGGCGATGCTCACTATTCCGTCGACCAGGCATCGCAGAAACATAACCCTGATATCCCCAGTGTTGATTTCGGTCCAACGATGACTCTCATGCCAACGACTGGGCGTCCGACTACTTCCGATACATTAAAGAAGCTCGGCCACCAGAGGAGTGACTCGGAATCTACCGAAAGACAACGATACCCTCAGATGGACCGTGGTCACTCAAGATCACCAAGCCAGGATGAGTTTCGACGAAGTGTCTTGTGGCAGCCTGGCATGGCCGCCGCGCGTCCAGTCACGCCTGGTCTCACTCCAGAGCAGTTCGTGCAGCAGCGTGCAGCACCCAGCCCACCACTCCATGTACATCACCGGACTTCTTCTGCGACTCCAACAACCCCACCGGCACGGCCTGTATCCGGTGATTGGATGACTCACAACCGATCTCATTCTCAAATGAGTATTGGCAGAGACAGCCAAGGGCGACCACGTTCTCGCGGCGCCAATAGCATGATCAACTATAATGATATCTCGTCTCACCTTTCTGCTCGAGAACAGGAACATGTGGCTCGGATGACAGGTTCATCGTTCTTCAATCTCAGCAGTGGGAACCAAAAACAGCAACAACCGGTTAACCCAATGGGATTAGTTGGTGCCATTGATGCTCGGGAGCGTGAGAAGAAGAGCATCATGGAGGGAATGTCGTCTCACATGGTGCAGCATGCTATCGCCCAGCGTCAACAACAGTGGCAGCAGCATCCGATAGCCCCGGGCAGCTCCTATGGCATCCAAAGTGGTACCCCTAATAGTGTTTACAATATCCCAGCGGCGAGCCACACTTGGGATGCCCTCAATCAATCGTACCGACCCGAGGAGCCCCGACGCCAATCTTGGTATGGGCAACTTCAAACCCCGCAACCTCAGGCGTATCAGCAAAGCCAATATTTCGGCCAGCAATCTGGTCAATTTGCCAATGCGAACGCCCTGCATTATTGATTTCTCTCATTTACCTTTCTACCCTACTTCTTCCATTTAGGATTAACATATTGACACCGTCTCATTTGTACTTTTTTGACCACCCTGAGAGCCGTCGCTGATTTCTTTTTGTTTTATGTTACCCCTTTGAGTTTTTCTTCCTATCCTTTTGATGCGTCCTAGAGCTAGACTTTTGAATCTCCCTCCTGCTCGGAAAAGAGTTGCTGTCTTCCTGGATTCGGTCTTTTACAGCAGTCGCATCGTGCATTTAATGGAGTTGTGAGAATGGGTCTGGCGCTTGGGTTCTTGCTTCGTTCACAAATCGGTCATTGCTCATCAATTATTAGCGATTTTCCCCATGCGATGAAAGGTTCACCTGTTGGGAAGGATCTTTGCTATCTCTATTTCTCATCTCACTCACTCTCTTTTATTTTCTTCTTCGTCTTCTTTCTACTTCTTGCCATCTATATGCATGTAAATATGGGCCTATAACATTTACTGAGCGAGCACAATGCAGGTAGACGATGGATCTCTGCTGAATATATCCTGCGTAGTTCTTTTGACTGATAGTGAAGCGATATTATGCTTCGTACCCAACTCTTGGTACTGGAATTCCGAGACAACATTGCCTTTAGTCATGCAGTTATAACGAACGAGCGAGCGCCTTAGATCAGTGACTTACTCGGTCCAAGGAACCTGTTGCCCCATTTCAGGATCCGGCTGGTTTCCATCTCGATCGAACTCATATACAATCTTGATCTCGATATATCGCACCCTAGATCGAAATCGAGGCCGAGTAGTAAATGACGGCGCTAGGGCCTGGACATGTATTGTCACTTGAGAGGGATTGTTAGAGGTCGGTGGGGGCTGATCGGGATTTAGTGCTTGGGTTTTCGTATAAACTATTCCGTAGATATGAAATAAAATGGCCTACTTGGGCTTGCTCTGCCTAGAGATAACTTGGGTAACCAAAAAAGATGCCATCTAGTCTTCCAGAATTGATAACATTCAATTGGAGGGGCACCGAAAGACTTGAGATACAAAGATGCCAAACACCAAACACTTGCTGCTAAGTATATCACAATATGCACATGGACCCAAACGCCTTGACTGTCAAAATTTCCCCTCCAAACCACCCCCCCCCCCCCCTTTGTTCTTGGGCTCTCTGCTCCAAGCTTCAATGCTCTTATAATTTCTATAGAGGTATGTATCAAAGAAAAAAAAAAATTCTTCTTTTTTTACCTTCTCGGTTCGGGAAGGTCCAGCCTCGCTGTGGACACTCGTATCTAACTCGAATGAATCTTCTTAACCCTCAGAGCACCCTCGTATAGACCACGGTCTAGGGCAGCCGCGACAGTAAGCGTACCACCGATAATGGCGCAGACACCGGTTAAGAACCCAGTGAAAGTCTTGGGCCGTGCCTCCTTGTTAATAACCTTCATGGGGGAGATATCGTAGTTGAAGAAAACACCAGGGATGCCATTTGCAGCATGCAAACGCTCCTTGTGACCTTCATCGCCGGCGTCGCCGCCCCTCAGAGACCGCTTGTGGGAGGTCACCGAGTACTGGTGTGTTTCGATGCTGCTCTGAGAGCCGTATGCAATGCCATGGGTACCCAGTGGAGAATCCTCGTAGGCGCTGTGGACGGCTGAGGAGAACAATGGATCCCAACCCAGCGGCAAATAAGAAGTCGAAACGACCTTGACGAAGTACATAAAATTATATGCGGGATCGCTAGTCTCCTGCTGGGTGCTATCGAGCGGGTTGGTGTGGTGATGGTCGGTCCATTGCCAGCGATCCGACAACTCATCTGGCAACTGGGGACCAAACCGAAGCTGATGGATGATATGGGTCATGGTGTGTTTCTCGGTGTCGGCAAGGTCACCCTCGAAGTAGTTCTCAAGATCATGCACATGGACATTTCCACTCGTGAAACTCCGGCCCGGTGCGATGTGGAAGTTTCCGACCACCTTGTTCACGCGGAGGACACCTTCAAGACGGCAACCCTCTCGGCGCTGGGCGTCCAGACGTTGCGCATAGCCCTCCCGTTCGCATTGTTCAATGTTTTCACCCTTTCCGAATGCCCATTGTTGTTGTGCATAAGCCTCTCGCACCTCCTCACAGGTGTTACAGCACCGCTTCTCGCCGTTAGGCTCTGGGACTCCGCCGCAGTCGCCGCAGTAGTTAGGATCGAGATGCTTCGCCGCTTCTTGCTCCGAGTGACTGCATAGGACGTTTATAAGCCAAACGGCTCGTCTAAAGTGGCGAGATAGAAAAATTTTACTTACAGTTCCAGGGCTTTGACATCAATGACGTGGCCGCCCTCTGCAGGAGAACTCAGGCGTACCTTGTTGATGCCATGCGCTACGCCGGTCTGTTGCTCACCAGAGACATCCATTACATCGAGGGTAAGAAGCTCACATGGGAGCCGGGGGAAGGTCACGTTTAAATGGATCTCCATTTTCTCTCCTATACAGTGAAGTTCACAGGACTCGGTCAGCCTCCCACTCCAACACCATGATCTGTTTAGCTCTTACCTCTCGACTTATCGACTACTAACTCAGGGAGCACCACCACCCGCCTGTAGTCTACCCATTCTCCCCACACAAGCCATAGAATAGCCAGCAGAGAGGCTATGGTAATGATCCCGCCGGAGGTGGTGCGAATGCGAGCATCCTCAACCGTCTTGGCGAAAGCATCGAGCCTCGTGAATCGCGATTTCGCAGGCATCTTTTCGATCGCTCAGCGACCATACGGAAAGGCTACGATAGCCGTAAGGAATGTAAGGGAATTCCTTCAAATCAATTGAAGGAGAGGTAAGCGTTCGGGGGAACAACCTCTATCGGACAGATTAGAACCGTATATAAAGTGGACAAGGTGGCCCGAGCCCAATCGAGTGCTTTGTCTATTACAAACAAAACAATAATTGACTAACTATTAAGAAAGAGAGGATCTGGCTTACCAATTGGTTGAATTCTAAGGTCGAGGAGACCGCCAGTGACAAGCAGATCTGGAGAGTCTTGGACTTTCCCTTGCGGTTCCTGACTTTTGGCAAAGCTGTCCTGATGATAGATTGCATGCATATAATACGAAACTAAACACTTAATGGAACAGCAATCGTCACGGGTAGCGTAATTTACTCCACCCAATTGGCGGCATCGGTATCGTGTATTACCGATTGAGTGCCAGAGGCCAGACTGCAGTCCCTGATTGGCCACAGGGGGCCTCCACTTCATGGGTGCCTGGTAGGCTATCACGTGGATATGCAGGCAATCCACCTCTTCAGTCCTCACGTGACATGACTCTTTTGATTCACGTCACTTTTTCCGCTTGACTTTCTTCTGCCTCATACTGTCCCCTCAAACACCTCACCCGCGAGGTTTGGCTTAATCCTACTTCTTCCATTATATTGAACACCACTGTCTACAATATCTACTTTACCTCTCTTCCTATATCTAACTATCTTCTCTATTGCATGCCGATTAGATCGACCTGAATTTCAGGCGCGCAGCGCTAAGTCCGCCTGAGAGAAGAAAAAAAAGAAAAAGAAAACTATACCAGCCACTACTCTACCCTCGTTACCTACCATTCTCCTCACATTCCGAATATAATTACCACTGCGATCAACATGAAAGGAGGAAAAGGCTCCCGAGGCCGCTCAGGCGGTTCAGATCGCGGGGGTATTCGCAAGAAAGGTGGAGCAAAAAGGGTCGATCGAGATGGTGATTTGGCTATGGACGCAGGCTCTACTCAAGGCCGTGTAAAGAAGGCGCGCGGCGATTCTAGCCGCACGGCAGCTACTGGACCACGGGTCCACACCCGCGATAGGGCACTCGACGCTATCCAAAAGGCTATTTCGAGCAACACAAGTTCTCAGGCGAATATCCGACAAGGTGGCCGAGGCAGCAATCTGGAACAAGTTAGCGTCCGAGGATGGAAGCAGAGCAAGGCAGCATCCAACCGCGACGGTGGTGTTGAAAGTCTAATCACCTTCCTCGAAAAGAAACTCAACTCATCCGACTCGAAAGCTGGCTCCCGCGCAAGGATCACAAAGGTATGTTCAACATCAGATTTGACGGTCACCGACATTATTTCGCAACGTCGTCCTCTCCGGTGTGTTCTCGTTTACAGGAGTGGTACCCCAGAACGACGATCGCAGGCTGTTTTTGGCGTTTGTTCCTCTGGATGACGGCGCAAAAAGGTCTCTTACGCCTTACTAACGTTCACTAGTCGCGGGTTGAAGGCGATACGTTCATAGTATCTATCCGGCCGGAGTTGTTGGACAGGATGTTAAAAATGAATGGTTTCAGTTTTGCAGGAGCACCCCTCACGATTCAGACATATGATCCGTCCGCCAATGGAATGGACCAAACGATGTTATCCGAAGTATCGCGGAGCAGTGGCGCCCCCTCGACCGCCGATACCAAATCTAAGATGACCGCGATCTTGAGCAAACGCTATTTTCAACAGCAGAAATTGCTCAACCTCTCTAAGCTTGGCAGCGACCCGGATCTGTTGGCAATGGGGATCTTCGATAGCACATCTACCGAATCCAAGTTCTTCCCGGCGTTGATGAAAGTATGGGAGATGAATTTTGATAGCTCGACAGCGCGACGCGAGGCTGTGGAGAGTGTCAGCCTTGCCGACAATCAGCTCGCCAATATAACGGTCGTCACGACATTGGCTCAGTCATTCCCCGATTTGAAGAATCTTGATTTATCGAATAATAACTTCAAAGACGCTCAGTCCTTAATTGGATGGAGGTGGAAGTTCCGAAATCTGGAGTTTCTCGACCTCACCGGTACCCCTTTCAGCGCGGATCCTACTTTCAAGGACACCATGCTTAAGTGGTATCCAAAACTTCGATTTTTGAATAATACGGAAGTTCGGACGGTGGAGGAAGTGGCTGCGCAGAAGAAGACACCGATTCCTGTGCAGGCGCCGCATTTCCAGGACGAATCTCAAATCGGAGAGAACTTTGTCAAGGCCTTCTTTGTTGGTTATGACAACAACCGTACTGACCTTCTGAACGGTGTATACGACAACAAGTCCACGTTCTCGCTGAATGTCAATACCACTGCTCCAAGAGCCCAGCAGAGCGAGACTGCGGCCTGGGATCCTTACATCAAGAAGAGTAGGAATCTGCTTAAGATCAATCATCTTCCTGCGAGGATGTCTCGTTCCTTTGTCGGTGCGGATAAAATCCGTGAGATGTGGAACACCCTTCCTCAAACACGACATCCCGACATTGCAGCTCACCCTGAAGAATGGCTTATTGAATGTTTCCCCATCCCTGGGCTACCTGATCCTTCCGGACAGAGCGCGACTGGCGTGGGTGGACTTATTATCATGGTGCATGGAAAATTTGAAGAGATCAATGGACCCAAGGTTGACCTTCGGAGCTTCGACCGGACATTTATCCTTGGACCTGGTGGAGGCATGGGTGGTATTAGGGTGATCAATGATATTCTTTGTCTGCGGGCCCATGGGGGCCATGAAGCATGGATGTTGGAGCAGCCAGTTGTCCAAACAGCCCAACCCGGACAACCTCCTGTCCAAGCACCGGTTGTTCCGGCCACTCCCGATGGTTACGGTATGCCGGCACCAGGCAAACCAGATGCCCAGGTGCAACAAGAACAGTTGGTCATGCAAATAAGCGCTAAAACGGGCATGACCCTACCATACTCTGAAATGGCGCTTTCCGGCAACGGTTGGAATTTGGACGCTGCTTTGAAGAATTTTGTGGAGCTCAAGGTAAGCCCTTCCAGCGCTTGGTCATTTTCTATGGAGGGTTACTAATTCCGTGTAAAGGCTCAGGGACAGCTACCTCCAGACGCTTTCCTGCCCGGAGCTGTCTAGTTCTTATCTGCTTTTTTACATACCCAAAATTTTTGAGTGGAGGAAGCTGTGGTGTTTGCTGGGAGTCTGATTCAACTATTATTGTTCTACTGCATTTCTTGTGTTTGCATGGCTTGGGCGAACGGTTGTGGGTTCTCTGACTTGTTTGAAAGATTTCACCGTATCACATTTATTGAATCTCGAGAGACGACGAAGATCATGTCCTTATAGATAGAAAGGGGAGGGGGATCCATCTGATCACCCCCGTGAGGTCAATATCACTTGCTGGGTCTGCTTCCAACGGGCCAGAAAAACAGCACACAACTTTCACAACTGCCTGTAGGAGAGAAAAAAAAAAAGAAAGAAAAGAAAAGAAAAAAGAGTAAAATAAAATAAAGTAGAGGTAAAGGGAAGATAGTGATATATGATATGGAGGGCGGCGGAGCTAATCTCTCGAGGTCAAGCTTATTTAGACCTATTTATACCTCCCTCCATCAATCAGCCGCGTTTGCGCTAAAGTTGGCTTTCGGCGTTTACAACTTCCCGGACTTGATCGCCAACTTCCCGCAAGACCACTTTTGTCCTCAGCCCTTCCTTGCTGTAATTTTTAGTCTAGCCCTCTAATCTCTCCCTCGTACCCTAACTGAATTGGTGGATGGTCCGGAAATCCCAAACACAGCATGTACTCTAGGTGTAAACTGGAGAACTAATGGAATGTCTACCACAACCTCCTCCTCCAACCACACGCCCTCCAACGGAGCGGCGGATCTCGATCCCCTCGACGCAGGTGAGGTGAACTTCTCAGACGAATCCGTGCCGATTGATTCCCGCTAATACCCAACTTCATTTCATTATGCAATAGCGGACTACGATCCAATTGACCACCTAAATGCTATCTTCTCTCACCCCTCCACGCTGTCCTCCGTCTCCCACGTTTCCCGGTCCCTCCTAGACTACGAAGATGAGCTGGACGACGAGATCGGCGCGTTGGTGGAGGAACAAGTCACATCCAATGCGGAAAGCGTCCAGCGCATACAGGCTGCCCAGGCAGATTTGACGGAGTTATTCAAGAAGATTGACGATGTGCGCGACCGCGCGTCCAAGACGGAGCTAGCCATCACCGAGATGACGGCGGATATCAAACAGCTGGACAATGCAAAGAAGAACCTCACGCAATCCATGACAGCCCTGAAGAGGCTGCAGATGCTGACGACGGCATACGATCAGCTCCGTGTCCTCGGTAAGACAAGGCAGTACCGGGACTGTGCTCAATTACTGCAGGCGGTTATTCAGCTGATGGCGCACTTCAAGTCGTACCGATCCATTGATCAGATCGCTCTTCTCAGTAGAAATGTGGCAGATATACAACGAGAGTTGTTGGAGCAGGTCTGTGAAGACTTTGAGCTGGCGTTTGCTAAGGGTGAAGTGGGACAACAGAGGCTCGTGCTTTCGGAGGGCTGTCTTGTTATGGACGCTTTGGGGGAGCATGCGAAGTCCAGGCTGGTGACCTGGTATTGCAATTTCCAGCTACGGGAGTATCGACAGGTGTTCAGGAATAACGAGGAGGCGGGGTCCTTGGACAACATTTCGCGGAGGTATTCATGGTTCCGTCGTATATTGAAGATCTACGATGAGGAATACGCAGCGATATGGCCGACCTCTTGGAGGGTTGATGAGATCTTGGCGAACATATTTTGTGAAGGAACTCGAGAGGATTTCAAGGGCATTCTTTCCCGGTCCGTGCGAAATGGGCAGACGATCGACGTCAACCTATTACTTTCTTGCTTGCAGGAGACTTTGGATTTTGAGCATACTTTGGAGCGGCGGTTTGTCAATCCATCCCGCCCGTCCACCGACACGTTCACCTCGGCTGAAGCACCTGTCTTTGGCCAGGCCATTTCAGAGGCCTTCGAGCCCTATCTAAGCGTATGGGTTGAAGCTCAAGATAAGCAGTTGGCTACCCTGATACCAAAATATCGACAGCAACCTATCAGACCGCCAGATGAGGAGTTCGATTCTAACATCGTCATAGCGTCCTCCACGGAGCTTTTTACGTTCTACAGACTCTCTCTACAGCAATGTGCGAAACTCTCGACGGGTGGGAGCCTTGCCGACTTGGCCAAAGTCTTCGCAAAGTATCTCGATCAATATGCCCAGCAAGTCCTCTTATACTATATCAGTGAGAGACCCACCGGCACTACTCCATCCAAGGTACCATCTCTGGAGGACCTCATTTCAGTTCTCAACACTGCAGATTACTGCTATACCACCTGCAATCAACTAGAGGAAAAGATCAAAGGAAGGCTCGACAAGAATTTGAAACAATCGGTTGATCTGCAGAGCCAGGCGGATTCATTCATGGGCATTGCATCTGCTGCTGTTCGGTGCCTTGTGCGGATGGTCGAGGTCGAGTTAGAGCCCTCCTGGCGAGAAATGCGCAATACACCTTGGAATCGACTTGAAAGTGTTAGCGATCAGAGCACGTATGTCAGTGAACTCATGACCAAGCTTAACGCCAAGTCCTCCGAGATCCTGCAGTTGCTGCATAAACAACAGTACGCCCGAGCTTTCGCGGATCATGTCGTAGAGCTGATATCAAACGTATTCGTTTCGAATATCTTTCAGTGCAAGCCAGTCTCGGAGACTGGGGCGGAGCAAGTAAGTCATCACCATCCCAAATCACAGTACAAAGTATTGACATCTAACTCTGAATAGATGCTCCTGGACGGATACACCCTCAAAACCGGCCTCTCATCTCTTCTACCAGCTCCCGCTCCAGCAAGCTTCGCGAAGCGTGTCAACAACAGCTTCATGAAGATCGAGACTCTCCTCAAGACCCTCCAAGTCCAACCATCGCCTCCAGAGGCTCTAGTACAAGCATACTTGATCCACATCAAGGACAGCAGCAACACGAACTTCCGCAAGATCCTCGAACTCAAAGGCATCCGCAGTCGACAAGAGCAGAACCAGCTCGTAGAACTCTTCCAGATCCACCGTGCATCAGACCGTCACGCGCCGAACCTTCAGCAAAGCAATCCCATTCTCACAGCCTTTCAAACCACCCCCGCTTCCTCTTCAAACCAAGGGCTGGGACTTGGAACCGCCGCCGCATCAATCGGTGCTTCCAACCTCCCCACCCGTTTCGATCCATCCATGTTGGGCTCTGCCATCATCTCAGCTGCCAAGGACGGTGTCGACCGATTCGGAACTCCTATGTCCTCGACTGGAAACCCCGGCGCAGGTGGTGCCCCAGGATCAACATCCACCACCCCTGTGTCCCCTGGCCCATTCGCACAACTACAGAGCACCGCCGAGAACGCTACTGCAGGCAACCTAAACGAAAATCTGAAAAATATTGGAAAGTTCTTCCGTCGGGACCTGGGTGGATTTGGTGGTCGGTTTGGAAGGAGTGGTGATGATGGTAACTGAAGCAAAGCTAACTTAGGCTTGTTCACTTCTTCTTGTCAGATAGTTTCGCATGTCTTGCTTGTCGAGTATACCAGTTTACTTTTTTTCACTACGACAGATATATACTCTACTTTTATATTGCGTGGTCATAGCGGATAGTCAGGTGCGATGTATGATACCGAATACTTAGATCATTTTTTTGATTTAACATATGATGCTATCTAAGTGTCTGAATTAGGATCCATAACCCCTGCACGACTCTTACCTAGCAGTATATTTCATCTGAGACAGTAAAAGATCCAGCTGGAGAGACTGGGCCCTCGCGCAGCAACACCGTGGTACTACGAATCCAACTCGCGAGACATACTACTACATCACATGTATCTGAATGATCTGCAATCACAGTTAGCAATCCATATTGCTGAAAAGTGTGTAAGATGAGCAAGATAGAAGGGAGGCGGGTCAGCAAAAAATTAGAGTGTTTGTTGTTGCTAGTTTTTGATCTTCAACGCCACAACAGTGACTACGAGTTAAAAAATATCATCATCCGCCAAGGAGTGATGTTCAGGGTAAAGGTAGTGAAGAGTTCAAGAAAGTATATGCTCACCTTAGGTAATTCAAGATAGTGGACCGTATGTCTACGTCCACATCTAGTTGAAATGATAACAAGAAATTGACCACGAGTTTGGTTTCATTTTTTCCAACCGTCAAGGTTGGCTGTGAATGTATCTAAAGCATGGTGGTCGTATCTCGCTCAATGAGACGAGAAGTTTAGTCGAAAAGACCGAAGCCCATGTCATCATCGGACTCCTCCTCCTCTTCCTCCTTCTTCTCCTCAGCAGGAGCGGCACCGCCAGTAGCGGCAGCAGCACCGGCAGCAGGAGCAGCGGCGGCGTACGCATCAGGGTTAGCGATACGGTCCTTGAGCTGCTCGATCTCGGGCCAGCTGATCTCGGTAGAGACAGCAACGGCGAGAACCTTCTTGTAGCTGTTGATAAGGTTGTGGATGACAGCAGGAAGGGTGGGGAATCCAGTGGCCAGAGACAGGCAAGTGACGGTCTGGATGGCGCTGCTGAAAGCGGCAAGCAGCTGCTCCTCCTCGATGTCGAGAACATCGGCACCGAAGGTCTGACCCTCCTGGTAGACCTGGGCGATGGTCATACCGTAGGTGAAGGGAGAGATGTTGAGCATGTTCAGCAGGGTAGCCTCGGAGGGACCGACCTTGCCGCCGGCCTCAACGAGCTTAAGATCGGTGGTAATTTCGATGGTACCACGAGCAATCTTGGTGGGGACACCGAGAGCCTGGAAGAACGAGGTCTTACCGGGTTCCATACCGGTGTTACCAGCAGGAACGAAGACATCGGCAGGAGCGATGGCACCAGCACGAGCAGGGGCAGCGACACGGTTGGCAAGGATCTTCTCCTTGGCGGCCTTAAGGTCACCGTTGGTGAAGATGAAACCAACGTTGCCTGTGACGTGTCAGCGATTAGTCCATGTATACTTTCGATGTCGCTTTATTTAAAGTGCTGTACTAACCCTTGACGTGAGGAAGGAGACGCTCGTACTCAGGGTTGTCGGTGATGAAGCCCTTGATGGCACGGCGAACCTGAAACAATGCGGTCAATTGCGGTGTCAATTGCTTGGGGATTTGGAGATACATACCATGGTGTTCTTACCCATCAGGACAACACCCTCACCACGGAGACTCAGACGAATCTCGTGCATCTGCTGAGAGCTGACATTGTCGACACCGACAATGAAGACCGTCTTGTACTCATCGAGAAGGTTCTTCAGCTTCTCGAAGTAAGCGGCCTTGGTAGCAGACTTGCCCCCCATGTCTCCTTATTTCGGTGAAGATAGGATGTTTAAGGGCAAGGGATAATTCTAAAAGTGTGTTGCTGTCCGATTTGAATCGTGACGTTGAAGATCAAAAGAATCAAAGGAACTTCGAAATTGGGGGATTTTGTTTTCTCTGTGGCTTCGGCTAGCGAGGCAGTCACGTGGTTCTCCGCCCGGCAGAAAAAAAAAATGTCCGCAGATAGGTCAGATAGGGCATGCGCGCGTGCATTTGGTGGTATACTTCTGGAGGGTTATGATATCCATTTAATCCTCCAATAAATTACTGTTTACGCAAGGTAGCTTATGTACTTTACTTGTCGCAGCACCACCATTCACTTTCGCTGCTGTATTTTCTGACGCCACAATATTCGTGGCCGAATCAGCCTTCGCTTTTCTAGCAATCTACGACCAATTATATAAGACATGGCTGCCAACTTCCAACTTCCATTCCAATGCATCCAATATCTGGAGAGACAGTGTGCAGAACCTCAGAGGCTGCTTATTGCGTCATCTGGGGGTAAGATTTACTCCTACACTGCAGAGACCGGACAGCGTCTCTCGTCTTGGCCGCAAGATGTAGATGCAAGCAATGCAAATAACCCCAAGCCAACTGAGACACGGACTGGATCAGAAGACCAAGCACCACCAGAGAAGAAGAGAAAGGTCTCTCTGTCCGAGGATGGACCTGCCGAAACTTCCAAATCGCCTGTCAAGACTCCGGCTTGGTCCAGCATCCCTATTTTAATTGCGCATTCGAACGGAGATTATGTGATTGCACTCACTGCAGAAGATAAGTGCATTCGTGTCCTCCGCTTGAAAGATGATGGCACTTTTGAACAACTAAGTGAAAGGTGAGTCGGTCCTGCCAACTAGACGGAAATTGTGTGCTCACCCTATCTGCAGATGTATGCCGAAGAGGCCCTGTAGTATCGTTCTTACTGATGACGGTAACACAATCCTCTGTGGTGATAAATTCGGCGATGTTTACTCGCTGCCACTTCTTCCCAGCAATGAGCCATATGTGGCGCCAAAGCTTCCTAATCGGCCAAAGGTACCTGCAGCAACACCCCTTACGGTGCATAGTAAGCGAAATCTTGAATCTTTGGAGCAGCAGCTGCGCTATGGTCAGAAAAACCCTACCGAAGAAAAGACCAGCCTGAATTTCCAGCATCAATTGCTACTTGGTCATGTGTCATTGCTCACGGGTGTTGCTTTTGCCACGGTGCCTCGGGATGATAATTCTGGTCAAAAGCGCAGTTACATCCTAACCGGAGACCGCGATGAGCATATCCGAGTCTCTCGCTATCCCCAGGCTCATATTATTGAAGGTTATTGTCTGGGCCATACTGCATTCATCACCAAGCTCTGCATTCCCCAATCTGCTCCAGAATATCTCATCTCCGGCGGAGGCGACGACTATTTGCTAGTCTGGAAATGGACCGAAGGCCGTATGCTACAGAAGGTCCCCCTAGTGGAGCAGGAATCAGAGACTACACAGGTTACAGTTCGTGGAATTTGGGCGACATCAATCGGTGGATCGAATATTGTTCTTGTTGCGCTTGATGGGTAAGTGGGAATGAGAGTCTAAGTCAATATCCTGCTTGTCTAATGTCCTCAATAGGTCCTCACAGCTGCAATGCTTCGTGCTCGAGTCCGATGGCACATTAAAAACACAGGGCCCAATCGAGATGTCTGGCAACGTATTAGACGTAGCCATCATGGAGAAGGACAGCACAATTGTTGTTTCTGTGGACTCTATCCGTGAAAAGGGCTCGACTCACGAATGGAGAGCCAGCCCAACAAGCTCCTCGAATCTAATTGAATCGTTCTGCGTGAAGCCGGGAACAGAAAACTTGGAGTGGGAGCCGGTCACAGAGTCGCTAGTTACCAATATTAATCTGGCCGGCTCCTCCGGTATTCCAGCAGATGCCGACACGAAGCAAAGAAAGGAACTCAACGAGTTGTTATATAGTTTGGGCAATCTGCGCAAGACGCACGGGGAGGATTACTGAGGAACAATCGGCCGCTGTAAATTCAAACTACTTATTATTTAAATAGTCAATTGGTTTAGACATACTTCAACCTTTTTTTTCGGCTTGTACGCCTTTGTATGATACACTTAGGGGTTTACGTACTTACTACCAATACTTACTACTACGTACTCTGGTATGTAGCCTAGCAGATGGAAGGGTTCCGAATTAGGTTGGGATGCACAAATGTACTGCGGCGGGCCGAGGCGCCGAGCGGCGGTTGGGACCTTGGTGCTAGAATTGCATGCAGTCACCCCTCTTCCCAAGGTCCCCTCTTCACACAATCCATCCTATTTTCCGTCAAGATGCAGGAACAATTCGCTCCATTGAAGAACGACCTTTTGCTGAGGGCCGCCAGAGGTATTTCCATCATAGATTACAACAGCCGAAATTGCCGCCGCTGATGTAATTGTAGGCGAGAAGGTCGAGCGTCCTCCGATATGGGTTATGCGTCAAGGTATATATGCTACGCTTCTGCTATCTTTCCCCAATGTAGTTTCATGCAGGCTGAAAGGGCCAGCCATTGCTAACTTTGTATTTTTCTCTACTTGTAGCTGGACGCTATCTCCCCGAATACCACGAAGCTAAAGGAGGTCGCGACTTTTTCGAATGCTGCCGCAGCCCGGAAATCGCCTCGACGCTGACTATCCAGCCTGTGGAACGCTATGCAGGGCTTATCGATGCCGCAATCATCTTCTCCGATATTCTAGTCATTCCCCAGGCTATGGGAATGCAGGTTGAGATGGTTGACAAGAAGGGACCCCACTTCCCCGAACCGCTGAAGTCGCCGGACGACGGACAGTACGAAAAAGTGATGCAGAAGCAGGTCGATGTTAAGGAGGAGCTTGACTATGTTTACAAGGCCATCCGACTCACCCGGCACAAGTTGCAAGGCCGTGTCCCGCTCATTGGTTTTTGTGGTGCCCCTTGGACCCTCCTGTGCTACATGGTTGAAGGTGGTGGAAGCAAGATGTTTGTTCAGTCGAAGACGTGGGTCTACAAGTACCCAAAGGAATCCCAGGCATTGCTGCAGAAGATCGCAGAGATCTGTGTGGAATACCTTGCACTCCAGGTCGCCGCAGGCGCCCAGTTAGTCCAGGTCTTTGACTCATGGGCCGGTGAACTTTCTCCGGCCTCGTTCAAGTCATTCTCGCTCCCATATCTGCGCCATATTTCTGCAAATCTGCCCAAGCGGCTGAGGGAAATGGGACTGGAGCCGGTGCCCATGACTGTTTTCGCCAAGGGCGCATGGTATGCACTTGATGACCTTTGTGAATCCGGCTATAACGTTGTGGGGCTTGACTGGCTACATGACCCAGCGGAAGCTAGGCGAATTGCGAACGGTCGGGTCACCATCCAGGGCAATGCTGATCCCGGTATGCTCTACGGCGGCCGTCCTGCCATCACGGAAGTTGTCGAGACCATGGTTAAAGGTTTCGAGAAGGGCAAGCAAGGATGGATTGCCAACTTGGGTCATGGTAATGACGTCCCATGATATTTAGGTTGATGAAACATGCTAATTTGCGCAGGCGTTACTCCATTTGTCAAGCCTGAAGATCTCAAATTCTTTTTTGAGGAGATCCACAGACTAACGGCATAAATAAAGCATATGACATGATCATGGCGATGATTTCTGTAAGGGTGAGGCTCTGACTATTTACATTGCGATTCCTCATACCCTGGAGCTCATCGGCGAATGGCTGATTAGCCTATGATATATTCACGGCTTAGACAGCAATATCCTCATTCCTATATTTTTGATATGTCCATAGTCAGTTACTATCATTTTGAAATGGAGGGGATGGGCGGTAAAACAATATACGTTATCGACGACTTGTCATGATCCAAAAGCAGTGTTCAGAATTAAAGAACTTACCAGAGCTCCGGCTTCTCCTTCATGAATTTCTCCATCAACTGTTTGCACTCCTCGTTGTCCAAGACAACCAATTCCTTGCCACGGTTCTTGAGATATTCCTCCCCACCCATAAAACTCTTGTTCTCTCCAATGACCACACGATTCACTTTATAGAGGATGCAAGCACCCGTGCACATATCACAGGGAGACAAGGTCGTATACATGGTAGCACCTTCGTAGGCCGAAGCGGGAAGGCGGCCTGAGTTCTCCAGAGCAGACATCTCGGCCTGTTATGTCAATGTAAGCCACGGGCATCCTTCCAATCACCTAGGGGGTATTGAACAGGCGAGTGGTTGACTAACATGTAATGTCGCACTCCCCTTCTGCACGCGCATATTGTGTCCACGGCCAAGGATTTTGCCATCTTTGGAGACCAATGCCGCGCCGATAGGAACTCCACCTTCAGCGTAACCTTGCTTTGCCTCCTCGAGGGCAGCAATAAATCCAGGGTCTGACTCCATTATACTAGATATGATTTGATATGGATTATGGGATGTAGAGGGAAATAAAGACTCGAATTGGAGAACTAGAAGACAAGTAGGGCGCAGAGATAAGCTGTTATGGTCTCTAACTCAACTCCATCCGGCAAAATTCAATCTGGTGGTCAACTGCCGTTCTGGTTCTAGCTTGACCCGCAGGAACGGTTGGCCACGGCTTGTTGTTGGCGGAGGATCTTGATAAAGGTGATAAGCATTTCGGATGTTTTCCCCTCATGAAGAATACGTTTATGCAGTGATTCCTTGAGAGTGAAATTTGCCATTGTATGCAATGTTCCGCAATGGCTTATATTCTACCTCCTGGAATATGCTCAGGATTTAATGAACGTGTCAAATTTTACCTCCAATTGGTGGTTGAAGTTGCATCCGTTTCTAATTGTTTACGAAGTTGTGCGGTTGTTCCAATCCTGATTATATATTTGACGATGCGGGGCGTCTCGGCATACATTTTAGAATGCATACAATGGCTATAACCCACTATATGTAGATTACAATAGTTACCGATCAAGAGTATCGTGACCTGTAGAAAATCTCAGTAGTCTTCTCCTTTCATCAACTATACCTATCGTTATATCTATGTGATGTCTTCATTCCCCTCACCCACGAACCCCCCTCTTTCCACTTCTGGATACTGCTGCTTATCGATAAGGAAAAACTTAACTAGCAGCCGTCCCGCCGCCACATTGTTTGCCTGGGGCAAAGTCGACTGTGCCACAAGAAAAAAAGAAAAAAAAAAAAAAAAAAAAAATTCAAAAAATCAAAAAATAAGTGTTCCAAAATCCAGAGAGCCAGATCTTCATCCACAGACGTACTTGACTGTGTATCTACGATGTATTCTACACTGCTTAATCTGTAGGATTCAGAACCACAAGTCGCCTCCAGTGAGATATTTGCTTCATAGAGTCTAAGGTCATTTTTAATCACCTGTACATTCATGAATGGTTTCTAAGACACTAATAATAATACTTTTTTCGTAATACATCAGCGCTCTATGGAAGCAGATGGAAAGGGACTGTTGACATTGTGAATATTCCGCCGTAAGGAACCGGTATCTGAAAGCTGATACAGGGTAAAACTTCATTGGATGCATTGTAACAGTGGTAACAAAACAATGGAATTACCGATTCGGTTGGAAAGGCAGCGAAGATGGTGGAAGCCGGCAGAATCAGATGGAAAGGGAGAGTCAGCGCTTTGAGCCGTGGATTCAGCCTGTGACAGGGTGGTCGAAGCAGCCAGAAGAGGAAAGCAAAGCCAATCGGGCTGCAAGTCATGAACATGAGGCCCCTATCGTTTTGTGCTTGAAAAGCCAGGCAGAACCTCCTTTTACAGTTTCATTTAGTTTCATTTCGACTGATTTTCCGCCGCCTGGACCCTAGAACTTCCCCTTGACCTTTTTATTTGATACCCCAGGGAACGGTCATAGTTTGTATACTTTGGAGAAAGATCGCCAGTGCCCTCGGATCTTCGCCTTATCGTATCTCCGGTACCAAAATACAGAGATTGCACAGAGCTTGGCATCTTAATCAGCACAAGTTCGCCCCGTGAAGGCCCCTTTGGTGCCTGGTCCTGGTATTGAAATTACCATCTTACGCCCGTCAGTCGCCGCTCCTGTCTTGATAACCTCGAAGTGGCCGTCAGATCCTTTTTCTTCTCATCAACAAACCCACCTCTCAACCACCCTCCCGAGGCCCCCTCCCACCTTATAGACCCTTCGTTCCGGCTAAACGACCGGCGAACTTCTCCTCTCTTTGGACAATTCCCTCTTTCCCGTACCGTTCGCATCTCCGTGACGTTTTCACTAGAAAAGTTCTTGTTTCTATAGTTTTCTTCTCCGCCTTGATTCGTTGGTTCTTGTAATTGTTCTACAAGCCACCCCTTTCTTAGTATCCGACTAGACACACTTTCACAATGGTCAAGGAAACCAAGTTTTACGACGTTCTCGGGGTGAGTATACTTATGGGTGGCCGCTGAATCCCCCGTGTTTGAAACTGACGGTGAGGCTATCAGGTTGCCCCGACAGCCACAGAGGCTCAACTGAAGACCGCCTATAAGAAGGGGGCCCTCAAATACCACCCTGGTACGTCGCCTATACCCCAGCTCAAATGACCGGCTGGGGCGGAAGAGTTTAGACTGGACTTGCTGACAGGTTCCCATAGACAAGAACGCAAACAACCCCGATGCCGCTGAAAAGTTCAAGGAACTTTCCCGTGCCTACGAAATTCTCTCCGACTCCCAGAAGCGTTCTCTCTACGACCAGCTCGGTGAGGAAGGCCTTGAAAATGGTGGTGGCGCCGGCGGAATGGGTGCAGAGGATCTCTTTGCCCAGTTCTTTGGCGGCGGCGGCGGCTTTGGAGGTATGTTTGGTGGTGGTATGAGGGAGCAGGGCCCCAAGAAGGCCCGCACCATCCACCACGTGCACAAGGTCAACCTGGAGGATATCTACCGCGGAAAGGTTTCGAAGTTGGCCCTGCAGAAGTCTGTCATTTGCCCTGGCTGTGATGGTCGTGGTGGTAAGGAAGGTGCCGTCAAGTCGTGTGGCGGCTGCAATGGTTCCGGTATGAAGACTATGATGCGCCAGATGGGACCTATGATCCAGCGTTTCCAGACTGTTTGCCCAGACTGCAGTGGCGAGGGTGAGACGATTCGGGAGCGCGACCGCTGCAAGCGCTGCAATGGTAAGAAGACCGTTGTCGAGCGCAAGGTCCTCCACGTTCATGTCGACAAGGGTGTCAAGAACGGCCACAAGATCGAATTCCGTGGGGAGGGTGACCAGATGCCTGGCGTCATGCCTGGAGATGTGGTCTTCGAGATTGAACAGAAGCCTCACCCCCGGTTCCAGCGTAAGGAAGATGACCTTTTCTACCACGCTGAAATCGATCTTCTCACAGCTCTTGCTGGCGGTACCATCAACATTGAGCACCTCGATGACCGCTGGTTGACTGTGAACATCGCCCCTGGCGAGGTTATCACTCCTGGTATGTCACTTCTCCCGCTCATCTACGGTAATTGAGGCATGGGCACTAACACACTGATTTTCTAGGCGCCATCAAGGTGATCAAGGGTCAGGGTATGCCCTCATTCCGCCACCATGACTTTGGCAACCTCTACATCCAGTTTGACGTCAAGTTCCCCGAGAAGGATCAGCTCAGCAACCTCAACCTTTTGGAACAGGTTCTGCCCACCCGCATGGAGCAGCCCCAGCCACCTGCCGATTCCATGGTGGAGGACTTCGAGCTGGAGGATGTCGACTCTAGCGAGTACTCCCAGGCACGCGCCCATGGTGCCGGTTCTATGGACGAGGATGACGATGACGTTCCTCCTGGCGCTGAGAGAGTGCAGTGCGCCTCTCAGTAAAGAGGGGGCTTTTTTCTGTGGTTGATTAAGTTGCTGTGCTAGGGCATTACTGAAATCGCTTATGATACCATGCGGGAGCTCAGCCCTGGTATTGCTTGGTTCTTAATTCTTTTGTTCGCTTGATGATTTACTCTGCAATGGCGTTTCTCGAAGATCCGGAAGATGATGCGGGAGATTTCGTGTCGGTTCATTTTACATTCCCATCGTCATGCTTTGATTCCCATGCATAATATTCTATTTCTTGTTTGTCTGTTATGGGGGAAGGGAGGGTATGGTACCTGATGAGATGGACGAGATCATGGTAAACGAGTCAACATTTCATTTCTTCTCCCCTTTCCGCTCATCGCTTCAGTTGACTCGGGATGGGGTATGGTGGGTCGATTTAGGGGTTGAGCGTGTTTCAACATTATAGACTACAGCGTGGGTTTGGGTATTGAATATTCCATTTTAACTGCCAAGTGTTTTCCTTGTAATGGCCATCGGCAAAACTGTTTTGTAGCTCAGCGTATATCTGCGCTTCCCTGGCTGCATTGGTGATCCCAGCGTACTTGCTGCTCATGGCATTAGTGTCCTGTCCAGAATCTGGGCGATATCTTGGTTCACCATCTGTTGCGTCACTACACTGGCAACTGCATAACAGAGATTGAAAGCAACACGCATGAGAATGAGAAGTCAATGACCTCGAGAATCGTGCGCAACCACGTGTATCAATCAGCCTCTACTCCCCATGCGCACGCTTCCTCCTAATCACAGCCCATCTCACCAGAATCCCCGGACTCGCAGAAAAGAGCGCATTCCTGCATCTTACCTCATAGCTCCCATGACCCAATGTCTCAATATCCCTAACCAAACAGCAGCCACGTAAGATGCAATCCCCACAACAACCAGCATCATATCACCACAGCCGCCATCTAACGGCATGTACTTAATATCGCCGAAGGTCAACAGATCCATTCAAAATCACCTGTTCTGGTCCGCGGGCGATCCGTGCGCCATACGACCCGTTCCGTTTCAGCTTTCCTTGAATAAGCGATTCGGCTTCGGTTTGCGCGTTTGACTTTCTTTTTTTTTTTTTTTTTTTTTTTTTGTTGCTCATCCTTCCTTTGTGCCGAGCTTCAAGAAACAACTCCGTGTGCGCTTCTCGTTCGTGCATCAGGTATGGGATTGCTGGTCTCATGATCGAAGCTGGCGGGGATTCTTCTCGAAGGGAGCGATGTTCATGCCTAAGAACGATGATCACTGGTTCGATCTGGTTCATTGTTTTGGGGCGCGGAGATGTGCGATGACGTCAGGAGCATTGGTGAGTTTGTTAGTGAAGGCCTTTGGGGTGTTTGGCGGGGTTTCGTTCTTGTCTCGCGGGTGGCCTTGTTTAGCTCCGTCTGGTGGTGGTGGTGGTGGTGGTTAGGGCTTTGTGGTTAGTAGTTCTTGGTGGGTGGTTTTTGGGGGGTTGAGGATATTATGGGGGTAGGTCTGTTGGTTAGTATAGCGAAATGATGCTTTGTAGTTTTGTATGTGTGAGTGAGTGAGTGACCAGTGTGCAATTGAAATGCCCGTTCAATGCATGGACATAAAAATGCGGAGGGAGCCCTAGTCCGACATGGCCGAGTGCATACCGATTGGAGAGCATATGCATAAGGTCCAATGCAGTTGTACATCCCGTATTAGCTCGAGATCGACTCCGGGGTAAAAGTCAGGTGGACTTTGGGGCTCTTGCGGCGAGCATCAAAGCCACATCTCATTAGTACTACTAGTAAGTAGTAGAGAACGAGTACTACTGTAGTATTAAGTCGCCCGCCTGTGATTGGCCCATGTGATCAGCGACTTTTGTTGACCTCAAATCTTGTCCGGATGATCGACCGGCGGACAATATCTCCATCTTGATATTTTTTTTCTTTTTTTTCCCCCTTCAGTTGAGGGTAATATTCGATGGAGCTGAAATGTGCCCCAGTGAGTCTATCACGTAAGAAGAAACAAAGATCCAAACCAGCAATTGGATGGGTGTCCTACTACTAGTAAGTGGGCGGGCACGAGGGCATATCCTTCGCCACGGCTAAGTCCATATGCTGGGTAGATCGCATGCTCAGAACGTGCCATGTGCTTTTTTCCATTCGGTTAATGGTGGATTTAGTTTCATCCTTTTTGACTCTCTCGGCAGATAAAGAAAATATCACAACCAGAAAAGAGAGACGACTTTTAGGGTAGAAATGACCTCATATACGTTAATCTGGCGAAGCTGAAGCTGGACGTCCGTGCAGATGCCGAACTATATACATGGATTCTTACCATAGGGGCATGGGACATGCGCTTGTCAGGCGACTGGGAGGGTTACTGGGCTTAAGCGTCGCTTGCTGCCCAGGGGTCTTGCATCTGAGGGATGACCCTGATGAGATCTAAAGCACGCCTTCGCAGCAAGGGTTGGTGTGGCAGGGATCCGTTCGTAAGATGCGAAACAGATGGTGAGATTTTTGATCATTGCACGATGGTATTGCGATACGAGACGTCGGTAACTCCGCGGAATAGGCTCAATTAGAACGATACTAGTCTGTAGCTGCAGGCGCCATTGATTCCACTGAGAAAGTGTATTCCAAGTGATCCCTCATACCGAGGGCTTAAAGGGGAAGGACTGGTCTTCAGGTATACCGGCGGCCTTATTGAGATGGTTTTGTTCCTGGGGCTCTTGGTTACGGTTCCATTATATGCCTGTGTCAGGCAATATTAACTACTAGTAGCCGCACTGGTTGGCCAGGGGGGCTGTCGAGAAAACGAGCGGACACTGGGCAATGGGGGTGTTAAGATCGATGACGCGATTTTGATCTCGATGGTGTTAGAGTGGAGAACCGAGTAAGCTCGAGGACGTGCAGGAGAGCAAAGCAAGGTGGTGAGGGTTCATTGGCGAGCACCGTCCAGACTAGGATCCTCATCCATGAGCTCTCTATGTACCCCAAGGCCAATGCGGCCGTTTCGATTGCCTTTCTGTGAACTGGCTCCACTGGGATTGGACGATGAAGTTTCGGCGTCACCCCGTTGGTACTATGTAAAAAAGTATTCTACCTCGAATTTAACTAACCAGAAGGCTAATTTATATTGGGATCCCAACTGGGTTAGGGCGGTTATACCTTAATGGCACGCAGCGGACCTGAGCAGATTCAATCATAACACCCATCTAGTATACTCCATAGATAGTAGTACCCGGCCTATCTTTACCCTTGTTGGTAGGTTGACTACCGAACAGAGCAGCCCCAGAGTCCCCAGAATGCCAAGTCTCTTCGGCAATGTCTGGACCTGGTAGGGAGAAAACTGGCCGAGGCTGCCCGCGTCAGTCAATGAACGGGAAACTCCATTAGTACTCCTGATGCGACTACGGGGGCCGCCATGACGACGACGCATGGAACGGAACTTTTTTTTATTTTTTTTATTTTTTTTTTTTTAAGACGATGCGACGGATAGATGTGGTTAAATTTCGGGAGTTTAAGCATCGTCGTCAGTAATTTTACGTCTCTGCCGCACTAGACGGAGGACAAGCCTCCAAGAAAAAACTAGCAAGAAAGTCAAAATAATAATAATAATAATAATCTAACATCAAAAGGCAAAAATAAGATTGTTGTGGTTAGGGTCAAGAAAAGGCCAGGGTATGGAAAAGAAAAAGAAATTTCATGGAAGCCAATCCCACACGTGGACCGGTCGGGCTTTCACCATCAAAGTGCACGATGGCGTGTTCTGCCGCGATCCCTATTGGATTGGAACCCGGCGGTGGAGCGAGGGCAGAGGCGGATGATGTCGCAGACAGCTCTCGATTGGTTGCATTTGCTCGTCTCTCCTCTGCAGCTCGTTCATTAAAGGTGGGCGGTCACTCTTGGCAATATCTAACCTTTGTGGTTGCGTCTCTGGCTTTGAAGCTCTGCGGTAGAGACATACGTGACCTCCGTCCGTAGGGGTAAATTAAACAACGAGTTGAGACTCTGACCACATAGGTTCCATGGCCGAAATGACCCAGATCGTCTGGAGAGGCTGGTTTCAGAGGAGTAGACATCAGATACCGATTGACTTTTGCCATTCAGATGCTGATCATCCATGGGTGGTAACCATGAGCGGAACCCAGCTCCACGGCTCGGCGTCATCTCTCGCTTCCAGGCCCTCGTCAGCGAGTCCACCGAAACGGCTCTTACGCCAGCACTCTCCGACAAGCTTGATACACCTCCTCCATACTCTACTAGCCAGGATGTTGAGTTGCGTCCGCTAAGGACTTTTGCCCTTGGCGATCCATAGTGGATCATGTGCTCCATCACTGCGCGTTTGTGCCCCTGCTCGTTCCCAATGACAATGGATGCTCCCGGGACAAATCCCTTGGATTAATTTGATTTGATTTTTATTCTCTGACTAGTAATCCCAGATGAACGTCTTCTCCTCTGGGTTTCTACAACGGGGATAGTACTACATACTAACTATTACCATCCGTGATTATCAATCCCCGTTGGATCGTCTCCATGGATCGATTCCATACTGTTCTTACCGTTTGGCAGATATCCACCCACATTTCCACCCCCCTTCCCATCAGTTAGTTAGTTAGTTGCCTGACTTATCAAAGGTAGTCGATCACTCGAGAATTTCTTTACTTAACCGAACTTTCCTCCCCGTATTGCCTTTCTGTTGCCTCTTCCTGATCATCTTTCGTTATCCGGTGGACGTCCGTTTCCTACGCCACCGAACGCTGGCTGACCCTCCCCACGCCTTGATATGCCCATGTTTTCTTTTTCCTTGCTTCGTATTGTGATTTAAGATTAAATTAAATCTCTCTATTCGGTTTAAACAACTGCAGGACTAGTGAGATTTTTAAAGTGTTGTTGTGGGAAGCTAACATTTCGACTTCCCTGCTCCTGATCACGACATCGCTCTTGGCTGTCCCGTCATTTCACCTTAAATTTATCCACTCTGCCGCATTTTCCTCGATCCTCAATTCTCCACAGGCGCTGGCTATGGACCTTGTTTGAGCACAGCTTGATATCAGTCTCTCTTATCAACATCTTCTGTGCTCTTCTTTTCTTCCTTCCCCCGTCCGGCCTTTTTTCCAAGTCACCCGAAACCCCCCCCCCCCCGTTTGACCTCATACTTCCTGGACTCCAAAGGACCACTGGGTGATATATAGTGGTAGACTTTGGGCTAGTCCTGCCCCAATCCTACATCAACTCCTGAGACCGTTTCTCCCACCAGGACCATGTCGGGCGATCTCAAAACCAAAGTTGGTCACGGCGTGGCCAAGGCCTTGGGGATCAAGGTCCCCTATCGTGATCCTTTGGGCGCTCGTGCTGACCCAGTCACACGAGGCGAGTCGATGTTCTCCGTCGGCACAATTGACACGTATTCCTATCTTGAGCCCGAACCCACGTCCGCCGAATGGCTGCAGGAGATCTGCCCTACCTGGCCTCAGGTAGGCAGTTATTTCTACAGGCTTTTCCCTTTCCTCTCGTGGATTACGAGGTACAATTTGCAATGGCTTCTGGGAGATATGATTGCCGGTAAGAGCCTTTCCCTTGGCGCTTGCTGTGATCGACAAGTAGACAACATACTCATGGACATGCAGGTGTCACGGTCGGTGCCGTGGTGGTTCCGCAGGGAATGGCCTATGCTAAACTGGCAAACCTACCGGTAGAGTTTGGTCTCTATTCCTCGTTCATGGGTGTTCTCATCTATTGGTTTTTCGCCACCTCAAAAGATATCACCATTGGTGTAAGTCGTTCTGTCTCCCTGTCAGCATATATCTTGCTGATCTAGTATCTTCCTTATCCAGCCGGTAGCTGTCATGTCTACCCTGACAGGTAAGATAGTTGCCGAGGCGCAGGAGAAGATTCCAGATGTTGAGACGCATGTAATCGCATCCTGTTTGGCTGTCATTTGTGGAGCCGTCGTTTGCGCTATGGGCCTGCTCCGACTTGGATTCATCGTGGATTTCATTCCTCTACCGGCAATTTCAGCTTTCATGACGGGTTCTGCCATCAATATCTGCTCCGGCCAGGTCAAGGATATGCTTGGAGAGACGGCCAGCTTTTCGACGAAAGATGCTACATACATGGTGATCATCAACACCCTCAAGTATCTTCCCACCGCCAAAATTGATGCTGCCATGGGTGTCAGTGCTTTGGCTATGCTGTACATTATCCGTTCGGGTTGCAACTATGGCGCGAAGAAGTTCCCCCGTCATGCCAAGGCGTGGTTCTTCGTTTCGACTTTGCGGACAGTGTTCGTGATCTTGTTCTATACGATGATCAGTGCCGCTGTCAACCTGCACCGACGGGATAACCCACGATTCAAACTCCTGGGCAGTGTTCCTCGTGGTTTTCAACATGCGGCGGTCCCTCAGGTGAATGCGAGGATCATCAAGACTTTTGCTAACGAGCTTCCTGCTTCGATTATTGTCCTGCTGATCGAACACATCGCGATCTCGAAATCCTTCGGTCGTGTCAACAACTATACCATTGATCCATCCCAGGAGCTGGTTGCTATTGGTGTGTCGAACTTGCTTGGGCCGTTCCTTGGTGGATACCCTGCGACTGGATCGTTCTCCCGAACTGCCATCAAATCGAAAGCTGGTGTCCGCACCCCACTCGCCGGTGTTATTACTGCCGTTGTTGTCCTCCTCGCCATTTACGCTCTGCCCGCGGTCTTCTTCTATATCCCGAAAGCTTCCCTTGCTGGTGTCATTATTCATGCGGTCGGTGATCTCATCACCCCACCAAACACCGTGTACCAGTTCTGGCGGGTCTCCCCTCTTGATGCCATCATTTTCTTTATCGGCGTTTTCGTTACCATCTTCACCACGATTGAGATCGGCATCTACTGTACCGTTTGTGTGTCTGTTGCCATTCTGCTGTTCCGGGTCGCCAAGGCCCGCGGCCAATTCTTAGGAAGAGTCACTATCCATTCGGTGATTGGTGACCATCTCGTGCAGGATGATGGGAAATATGGGTCTGCCAGCTCCCCTAATGTCACCAGCGATGATAAAGGCGGATTGAGCCGGTCTATCTTCTTGCCGATCAACCACACGGACGGATCGAATCCCGATGTCGAGGTGCAGCAACCTTACCCTGGTATTTTCATCTACCGATTCTCCGAAGGATTCAATTACCCCAATGCCAATCACTACACGGATTATTTGGTCCAGGCTATTTTCAAGCAAACTCGCCGCACAAATCCGTTCTCCTACGGTAAACCGGGTGATCGACCGTGGAATAATCCCGGCCCTCGCAAGGGCAAGTCCGAAGAAGACCATTCGCATCTGCCCATACTGAAGGCTGTCATTCTTGACTTCTCATCCGTCAACAATGTTGATGTGACTTCGGTCCAGAACCTCATCGATGTCCGCAACCAACTCGATCTCTACGCTTCCCCTAAGCCTGTGCAGTGGCACTTTGCTCATATTAACAACCGCTGGTCGAAACGAGCCCTGGCAGCAGCAGGGTTCGGCTTCCCATCTCCCGACGCGGGTGAAGGGTTCCATAGGTGGAAGCCAATCTTCAGCGTGGCTGAGATCGAAGGCAGTGCCTCTGCCGCAGCTCATGCAGAGATGGTGAACAACGAACATGTCCAGCATGCCATCAAGAGCGAAGACCTCGAACATGGCCTGAAGCACGATTCCGAGACCACCGAGCGTGAGACACACGGTATTGAAGAATCGTCCGATGCCAGCAGCACCCAGGACGACAAGTTGCAACGGGACCTGAAGGACAGCAAGGCCTACCGCAGTCGCCGAAGAGTCGCCATGGTGCAGGGCCTCAACCGGCCGTTCTTCCACATCGACCTGACGAGTGCACTGCAGAGCGCCTTGGCCAACGCGGGCGAGGACCCGGACCCTACCATGAATGTCCTTGATGCGTAGTCGGTTTTCTAATTTTGTTTATTTGCCACGTATGATACTCCCTGGTCGGAGTCCACTTTTATACTGCCTAGAGAAGGGCCTTTGACTTCTGTTATATAATGTTTGTTTCAAGCGAGTCCACCTGCTCTGTGTTGCTTTGATTTAAGTTGGTTGGAATCGTGGATAGGCACCTACATATACCCCTGACATCTGGCTTTCGTGTGTATATATATAGACTTTTATCGATGCACATATATCTCTATATACGTGCAGTCTTTCAAAACTTTGCTTGGTTACTTTCACATTTGGCCCTGGATAATCGTACCGTAGCTGTTTGCCGGAGAAGTCAACAGTGTCAATTACGGTATAGGTTTAAGTGGGCTTTTGGTCTGCACCCTCATGCCCCGTACGAGACATCCTCACTTTACCTATGATAGCATGGACCTCCATACAAAGAAAGAATAACTTGCAAGACACGAGAGGTTAGGAGGATCAAACCACAATTTTAGATCGTGAGAAGCTGGGAAGGGGTCTCATCCAAGCACTTCCAACAACAACTGCTGTTAGTGTAACCTATGCTTGACTGATAAGCTACATCATTGACTACCTCTCTTTGACAGCTCGGCTTGGACGAATGAAACCGCCACCACCACCACCACCACCACCAAACTTGGATATCTTCTCACTAAGTGATTGATTACATGGATCCTTCTTCTCGATGTTCTGGTCGGAATTTTGCTCTGACTGTCGATTTTCCGGAGAGAGCGGGTTCGTTGGTTGGCAGGGAGCTTCCAACAAGGGTGGGCTGTTCTCGTGGAGAGGAGTGGTAACCATATCGTTCCGAGATAAGATCGGACGCCTAATGGTTGATGCAGCCGATGCGTCGCTCCGATGTGTAAAGGCAGAGACATGCTCTGTTTGGGCTCGATCTGGGGGAGGGCTCGATGCGGCCGAGCGACTGTTGTTCGAAGTAGGGGACCGAGAACAGGGGCTTCCCATCTGATCCTCGGCATCCTGGTACGCGGCAGGAGATCCCGATGATGCGTGAGTCGACTCGGCACGTCCGAAGCGGAATGCGAGTCGTGATGTGCTCGGATCGGAGGCATCGTGAGTACCCTTGAGTTTGGCCACCAGCCGTTTTGTAGCGCTGCTCGAGTCTGCGGCCGGCCGGGTGATTTCTCCATTTTGGTGCGGTCCTCTGGAACAGCCAGCCTCAGTCTTCGTAATGTTTCCATCCTCCTCGAGATTTGGTGCTTCACCGCCGGCTCCTCGTCCCCTCTTGTCCTTGTTCAAGGCCTTGGCGAAACCCTGCGAGGTGGCCATAGTATTGGTTTGCGTATGCTGCCCACTTGCTGAACCAGGCGAGCTCTTGATTGTCGAACCTTCCGCTTAGATCTCCCAACAGCTTCTCCGTGGTGGTCAGCGCCCCCTGGGTGACGTTGGACAAATCTTCCACCTTGGAGGTGTTTCGATCCACTTGCATCTTGAGCTCCTGCCACTCTTCTCGAGTGACAAAATCTTTCTCCTGGTGGAAGAAGTTAAGGTGTTCTTCGATTTGCTCATTCAGATCCCGCAGGGAGATCTTCAACATATCGAGCAACCCCTCCAGGCCCTTCACTTTGTCCCTCACTTCTCTCAGGTCTACACGGGACGTATCCTGCAGTTTGTCTAACTCTGGGGCTAATATCTCTTCAACGAGCTCATGTCGATCCATCAGCGCTTTCAGTCTCTGCTGCACGAGGTGTAAATCATCGCCATGACGGAAAGGGCTGGCGATCGCACCCGTCACATAGTTTTCCAATTCCAGACCATCAAGCTCCAGCGGCGAGTACAGAATATGCTTGGCGGACATCGTCGCCAACAGCTCCTTGGCACATACGGCTGCAGCTAGCGCTGCGTACGGCTGCCAGACATCGTTCTTATGCCCATCCGCATAGTCGAAAATCCCCCGAATGGGAAGACAAGGGACGTTCAACATCACCCCAGTTGCCTCCATCTCAAAACAAATCAGGTTCTCCTGCGTCGCAAGCTGGTCACGCACTTTTGCATTCTTCATCACCACGCTTGCCGTTCCAATATTGCCTTGATGGATCTGAACGAGGTCACCCCGTCGCTGCCCGCGTGGACGCATTTGATCATTCAGCTCCGCTCTAGGCTTCAGGCAGTCGCAATGGCTCCCCTTATGTGTGTAATCCCACTTATATAGCCGATCCTCGCCTGGCCGGACATAGTCGCTTTGCCCGTCACCGATCCTCTCGATGCGCCGAGAAATATCGGTTGCCCTGGACCTCCGACAGCCCTCCAGACCGGTGATAGCCGTTAACAAGATCTGTGGAGGAGTAAAGATCTGACCGATTCTCACAAAGCCATAGTCCGTTTCTTTGCCGAACGTATAAGGGATCACACGTGTCCCCAGAACCACGTCGCCCAGACAGATATCACGCCCTAAAGATATGCCCCCGCCGATTCCCACGAGAAGCACAAATCGGATCCGCGCAAAGATACTCTTTATATTTTTGGCAATCGTGCTCGCGTGGAGTTCGCCGTAGTAAATAGCTGCCGGGACATTGACGACTACTAGATAGTCTCCCACGCGGTCCAGAGTATACAACGTCCGGTCATCCTGGCCAGGGAGGATATAGCTGAAGTTGTATTGCTTGTCCAGAACTGCCAGGGCTATATAATACTCCTCTGAGATAATGCAAACCTAACCGACCATATAGTCAGTCTGCGACGGAGATGGTCTGGCGACTGGTGGGAGAGGAGGCATAGTAGAAAGTATATAGAAATCCGCTTTGTTTTCTTTTCTTTCTTTTTTCTTTTCTTTTCTTTTATTTTTCTCTTCAATCAAACAGTGATTCTGGGGGACTAAATCAGTATAAAATTAATCACCTTGCGGATAGATCATCGCAGTAGATGAAGAAGGAGGAGCCGTTCGAACGATCCTCCACGCCCGCTCGGGGGTTTGCCCAAGCCCTTTATAATTGGGGCTCTGATTGACTAACTAAGTAACTAGCGCGAGCAATTCTGCTGATTTAATCATAGTATTACTCTGTATTAGCACCTGATCATCACACAAAGCCATGCTTGGGCCATTCGCATTTGCTTCTTCGCGAGTTGAGGAGATTGGGTGGAGGGGGGGAAAGAAACATGACTCGCACCGACTCGGCCGTTCAGCCGCAAGAATCCCTGGCGAGGAGGGGGAGCGAGAGAGAGAGAGAGAGAGAGAGAGAGAGAGCCTGGCAGGGATAGCCTTGTCTACGCCAGGAGGGATTGGCTTCCTCCTCTCTGCCGATCATCCGTTCATGTCCGGGCTGAATGTCGTGAGAGGGTTGCTCGTGAGCATGAATCTCAGTCTTGTAGATCCTAATACTGGCCATCAGAAGGGTGGAAAAGGGTCACCACCCTCCCGTCAGGATTTATCATAAATGCTCCTTGGTTGTCGCTGCTGTTTACTTTCTAGCTCTATACCCCTTCGACTAATTTCAGTTGCGCTACTAGTACTTCGTAGATTCTAGGGCTCGCGAGTCACCACTCGCGGGCAACGTTGGTCTCTGTTGGTAAAAAAAAATGCCTGGTATCGCCTAAGCCCTAGATTGGGTGCCTGACACACCAAGAGCGAAGTGTCTGGAAGAGATATTAATCTTCTTGATAATCTCCCCCCACAAGTCTATACAGACAAAACAGCATTTAGAAAAGATATTATTTGGCAGAGCCTGGGACCATTGTGAAATGATACCAAATTAGGTAATGATAGCTTTGATTTGCCGGACCTTGGACACTCCACTGGAGAGATCAGACTCTATGCATGCAACTCTGCAGACTTCATTGGCAGAGCAAGACAAGGCTGTGAGGGGGGGAGGAGGAGGAGGAGGAGGAGAAAAACATGTTGAACCGTATTTTATGTTTCCATGTAGTTCGTCTATTCTGGAGAATTGTGAAATGGTAAAATCTTTTCGCGCCAATACTTTGAAAAAAAAAGTGACTTATGAATGCCCTGTCCTAGGTGGGTTGTAGACAAATTGTATATGTTTAATTCTCGTTCGTACTTCTCCCAGCCGCTACACGGCGGGACAAACAGGAATTATGTACATATCGTGGCATCTACCGTAGACCTTGTTTGATCGTTGTCTATACCCACGCCGTAGTGGCATCTTGGACCGACTGTTCCAGGCTTGTCCAAGCAGAGAGACCCGACATTCTCTTTAGGAGTTCCTCGGCCCTTTGGTTGGCCACGATGCTCTTATCTTCGCCCAGATTAGGGATATCGTCGATAAACGTCTGCTGTGGATACAGCCGGCGTAGAATAGCGAGGATATCATTCCACGAATAGGGGTGTGCAAATGCAAAGAGTCGCTCATTCTGTACATCAGGGTAAATAAGAGCAGCGACATGCACACGTGCGGCATCCTGAACATTAATATAGTACTGTGGCGGGTTGTACTTCAGCGCCTGTCCTTCTTCACCTGGGAATCCATCCCATACTGCCTTAATCCAACCATCCGTGCTGGGATAACCCTGATGTTCCGGTGAGAGGATGGTGCCCATATTGACATTTGGGAGCACCGTGTTCAGGACAAAGTCGGGCTTATGGTCCTCCATAAACGTCCACGCGGCTTGTTCGGCTTGTGTTTTACTGGCGGAATAGACATCCAGGAGTCGCTGCGATCCTTCGTACGGAGGTGGTGCCCAAGCAGCTTTGACAGCTGTTTCGTTCCAAGTTTTCTCATCCATCGTGAACACTTTGTTTGGCTGTGGACTAGCGGCCGCTGTTGAGGATGATGTGATAACCACCCGTCGCACGGTGGGCTCGGCAGCGGCAGCGGCCAATATATTGACGGTTCCGTTGACAGCCATAGGGACGGCGATATTGGGGTCGTAAAACTGCATCACAGGGGTTGCCACATGGGCTATACCGGCCGCGCCCTTGACGACCTCGTCGAATGCGCCCTCGTGGGACATATCAGGAACTTCAGCGAGGGAGAATCGTCCACTGCCATACTTGGCACTAAAATAGCTATTCAACCACGAGCTTTTCGCGGCATTTCTCACAGTGCCCCGGACATGGTACCCTTGTTGAAGTAGCTGGTCGACTACATGGCTGGCGATAAAGCCATTAGCCCCCGTCACGACGACCAGGGAGCCCGTTGGAATCGCCAGTGGAGTAGTAGAAGACATGATATAGTCTGAGAGACAGAGGAAGACTGATTGATTGATTGATGTTCTATTCAAGATACGGCAGGATCCATTGGTATTTATATGTATACCTTTCTATACGTGCCGCTCATCCGGCTTTTGTCATCAGGGAACCAGCTCTTGAACGAGATCATTGAGGACGTAAGAATTAATAATATTAGTCAGTGGTTTGAAAGTCTCCCATTGGTGCTATACATTTCAGTTTATAACGTTAATCAACCTTGATTTTGTCGCCGCAAGCCAGTTAGTAACAGCCACTTAATAACAAACTAACTAACTACTAGTAGTGAACTAACCATCTCCTTCTAGAATCAGTTTCTCTGGGAAACTTTTAATCCAGAAAATGGGAAAAAGTTACCATGAGCCACGGTGGAGCGTCCCATCCGGGGTGAATACAACCCGATAAAAGTCTCCGATGAGCTCAACACTTGAGGAATTACTAATCTTCCAAAAGACCGTACTAAAACACCGATCATGGGAGGTAAAGCATTCCATGTCATAGAAAACCATACGATTATTTACTTTCTTGTTTCCAGATCTTGACTTTTTTTTTTTTTTTTTAAAAAAAAAAGGGGGGGGGGGTGTCCATGATATGTAAGCTTTGTGCTTTATTTCCAATCTTGTGTAGAATATTCTAGGAGGATGGAACGTGGAAGTATTGGACAGTCTGTTCAGGGTCGAGGTACGATCTGGTCCTTGAGCAACTCAAGACCTTGGGCAACGCCAACAACCTTATCGTTGACGCCGAGCTCCTCCAATGTGATAGTCTCCTCGGGGTAGAACTGGTTCCAATCCGGATACTGCTCGCTAAACCGCAACTGGCTGGCTATCTCTGGTCCAAATAGGGGGCCATAGGCCTTGGCCGCCTCTGAATCGGTCAGCTCGGCATACACGGCCGTCTTTCCAGCAGCTTTGCTCCATTCCTCCGCGACCCGGGTCCAGGAGATCAGGTCGGTGATAATGGGTACATACTTCCCATACGTTTTCTCGGGCTGGGAGAGAATTGCCTGGACCACAATGCCCGTGTTCGTCGCCACAATCCCGCCGCAAGGAACAATCGCGTCAGGCTTTGAGGCTTGGGCCAGAATGTAGTTGCCCAAGAATGGTTGGGGTTGCATTGAGGGCAGATTGGCAAAGTTATCCAAATAGAATCCTGTCCAGACGAACGTCGTCTTCGCTGCCAGTTGCGGTAGCGATGTCTTGACATAATCCGCACCCCTGGCCTTGGCATCCCAATGCGGGCATGGCAGCTTTCCCCCGGAGAGCTTGTCGCAGGATGGCAGAACGCTGAGGACCAAGTGTTGGAGGGTCGGGATTTGGGCGGCGGAGTCCGCAATGTTGATGAGGTGCTGAAGCTCCACCGTCTGTGCAGTGTCGGTGCCACCCTGGAAGACGGCAGTCCAGAAATCAGACACTGCGAAGATAGCCGTAGCGCCGTTGAAGGCTGCCTGTAGGGTCCCGATATCATTCAGATCGGCAGCAACCATTTCAACGCCTAGAGCCTCAAGTGCTTTGGCCTTGGCGCTAGCGGCGTTGCGAGTAAGACCTCGTACTTTCCATGAGGGATCTTTGGCCAGGGCATGAGCAACTGAGCCACCTTGGGTGCCGGTGGCACCAACAATGACAGCCAGAGACATCGTGTACGAAGTGATGGGGGCAACTGTGACGAGAGGAAGAGGAATGTTGGTCTTAAGAGAAGGTGAGTATGTCTTGGGGACCTCTCTTGTGATAGGTATTTATATTTCCCAGTGGGGCCAATGTAGCCAATGGTGAGGCCAGATCTGTTGATTCTATTACTAGTAGTGCTACCTACTACGTAGTACTTGGTCCCCAAGTTCTTGTGGGCTTTCCTTGGGACGGGGCGCCCCAGAATGCCGACCATGAAAGGTGTCACTACTCGTTATTAGGTATAGATTATATATCTTGAAACTTTGGTATTGTGTTACGGACAATCATGAACGGACGGACTCTCCGGTGGGTGGTTCGGCCGTATCACTACCCACGGCTTTGGCAGCCGAAATCCGGAATTCAGCCTCTATAAATGAAGCGTTGCCGATGTCCCTCGTCATGTCACCAACTCGACTCATTTTTGGAATATTTCGTACCTCTGACAGGCGCCAAAATGTCTAAAACCGTTTTGATCACCGGCTGCAGCCATGGAGGATTCGGGGAGGCCATGGCCAAAGTCTACCACGCCAAAGGCTTCCGGGTCTTTGCGACGGTGCGCAAGATGACCAAAGCCGGATCTCTGGCGGATTACGATGGGGTTGAGATCATCGAACTGGATGTGACATCGGTCGAGTCGATTCGTCAATGTACACAGACGGTTGCGAAACATACGGGCGGGCGGCTCGATGTCCTGGTCAACAACGCCGGCGTGAACGCCATTGTGCCGCTTCTCGACGCCTCCCTCGACGAGGCGAAGAATGTCTACGACACCAATGTGTGGAGTATTGTGGCCATGGTGCAGGCGTTCGCCCCTATGCTCATTCAGGCCAAAGGGGTTGTCTGCAATATCAGCTCTGTGTCTGGCGAAATGGTTTTTGCATGGGCGGGTCCGTTCTCCTCGCTCTCTTTCTTTGTGAAGGCAGTCCTCCGAGGCTGACTCTGATGAATGAATAGGTATATATAGTAGCTCTAGAAGTGCTGGCACGCGGATTTCTGAGACGCTGCGTCTGGAGATGACACCCCTAGGCGTGCGGGTGGTCACCGTCATCCTCGGCGGTGTCCAGACCAGAGGAAACGACCCCAACAACATCGCCGACCTGGAGCTGCCCCCCGGTTCGCTGTACCGGAAGATATCACAGGTCATTGATCGTCATAAGAAGACGATGGTGCATCCAAACAAACAGAAGATCGACATCGCAGCAAAGAACGTTGTGGACGATCTCCTCAACGGTCATGGCATCTTCATTCGACGGGGCCAGGCTTCGATTCTGAGTTGGCTATGCAACACCTTTCTTCCTTACAGGCTTTTTACTTGGATGATTAACCGGGAGTCGGCTTTGGATCAAATTTGATCTTTGCACGTATGGAGGGGTTAGGGTTATAAGAATCACCATGCGAATCAACACCAGTGGAGCGGATTTCGGGGGCCGAAGTCCGTTGTCGTCATGGGACGGACGTCAATCCGGCGGAGTTCAAACTTCCCCCTCCGTAGTATAACCAGCATAGATAGGCAGACTCGCAAATGTCATCACACTGGGGTTATCTTTGGAGACTTTTGGCATAGTTTGTAATTGCTAATCGGTAATATGGAACGATCCAACCCGATGATCGCAAATTCCAGCACCTATGGCCGTGCTTGCACAAATTGCTACAAGGCAAAGTGCCGATGTGTGCGTGCCCGGAGTGGCAGTGACTGTGAAAGGTCGACGGGACGAGGCCTGTGATGACGATGCCACTCAGCTAATTGTCTCTCCAGGTGTCTTCGTCTGAAGAGAAAGTGCCAACCATCAGAGTCGGTTCGCAGGCGTCATGTTCCCATGGCCGAAGAGTCCGAGACGCGGATCGCTCGACTAGAAGAAAAGATGGAGAGTTTACTGGCTGCAATGCAGACCTTCATCAGTTCCTCTAGCTCCTTTGGACCACTGGCTGATGCCATTCAGCCCCTATCTATGCCGAATGGTGCTTTAGAAAACATTACGAGGACTGATTGCGGTGCGAGACCGGCCCTGTCGAGTGCTCCTGTATCAACGCACCCAGATCCATCGCTTCAGTCCCGTTCCTATGCAACATCTCCGACTGCTTCACCGCTGAATCAAGCAGATGAACAGTTGGAATATTTCCGAACCCAAATGCTGCCATATTTTCCGTTCATCGACCTCACTCCTGAGATGACGATCCGTGATCTGCGCCAGAACAGGCCCTTCTTGTTACGAGCCATCCACACCGTCACGACCTTCTCGACCCAGGATCGATTAATCCAAGTTGAGGAGTTGAAGCGCCTCCTGTTTACATCTGCATTGCTCAAGGTTGAGTCCAGCATTGATATGCTGCTTGGATTACTGACATATATTGCCTGGAGTACCGATACCTTTCTCGGTAGAGCGGATCTAGTTTCTCGCCTCATGATGCTCGCGATATCACTGGTGTATGATCTGCGGTTGTTCAAACCATCCTCACCGGACGTGCAAGTCATGATGGCGATGTCCCAGGGAGAAGCTGAGGAACCGAGCCAACACCCTAACGCTGAAACGCTGTGTAGCTTATTTGAAAAGCAGCGTGCAGTACTGGCATGTTTCATATTGAGTTCCAAGTACGCATGCGCCCTACCAAGTCTTTATCATTTTCCAATGCTACATCTCTCACATCAATACCTAACATGTGACTGTCCTAGTCTTTCGTCTCACCTTGGCCGTCAAGATGCCTTAAATTGGACCCCCAGAATGGAAGAGGCACTGCACATTCTCACACTCCATGGACCTTGCCCTACGGACAAGTTATTTGTCTCGCAAGTACGCTTGCAACTCTTGAAGCAGAAGGCGGAGAACGTCCGGCAACGGGAGGAGACAGAATGCGCTCACCCAGGGACAGCTCCTGCCACGGTCTCACTTTCGCACTTATTGTATCTCAAGATGCTACGCAGGCAACTTCAAGAGCTCAGGTCTTCATTCCCGAGCGATCTTCCTCAAATAGGTAAGTGCTTTTTCTAGCAAATTATCTGGCAAAGTACCTTCTCTGCAGACTTATTGATGCGTCCATTGATGATGGTACAGACATTCTCCATGCTCACGCTCAGTATGTCGAACTATACATAAACCAACTAGCTTTTTCCATGACTCACGACCCACGGCCTCTAAATATCAGCGGACGACTGGGATTCGACCGCCTTGAGTGCTTATGGCAGTCGGTTGAAAATATCAAATCATGGCTGGACAGCTTCGACGTCATCCACTGCTCTAAACTCATCGGCCAACCCTTTCACTTTTGGTCCCAGATGATCATGAGCCTCACACTGCTGAAATATCTTTCTACCCTCCGGGACCCTGATTGGGATTGCCAAGCGGTGCGGAACGCAGTTCCGCTCATCTCGACGATTGACTCTATGTTACAGAAGCTGGATCAGAGCAGCCAGCAGCCAGAGCTTCAATGCAATGACCACTTACTTCATTATATATCCAAGCTGTTAGCACGATGCCGACTCTGGGCGGAGGCACGGTGGGACATGACTTGCCCGATGCAGGAAGCGAATGCCCTTACTGCGACGAACCTTGACGTAACTAGTCACGATTCCCATGTCCCTGATCTGGATCAGATAGCCTGGATGCAGTCGATGGATTTGGGAGATGATCGGTGGTTTGACGAGGTACTGAGTATACCCACGTCATTTGATTAGTGGCTATCTTGCCTTCCGTCAGATCCATTACGGGCTCCTCCATATGCGAAGACCAGAGAACACTCGGTACCTTTCTAGCCCGGCCGGAAATACGAATTGTGGAAGTGACAGAGGGAGGCTGGGAGACACAGCTATGGCTATATCATAACAAAACAGAAGGCGCTAGGGGATTGATAGCTAGGCGACAAGCGCCTTACTCCAGAAACTTCGATATCATTGACGGACCATTCTCAACAAATTGATATTGGACCAGTAGGTAACTAAAGCCGAACCTTTGACAGAACGTGATATGAGGAATCCTTCATAGAGAAACGAAACTGGGTAGATATGAGAGGATGTCAAATGCATAGCCACACTTTCAGGCCTTTCCAGAGCAACCACATCAGGAGTCACAGGTCGATCTGTATAAATTGACCTACATAACTTGCAGTTGGCTTAGGAAGGCATGCCTATCTGATGGACCATTTCGGAGTCTCACGGAAGTTTCGGCTTTGGGCATGCCCTAAAATCCGTTAAGCCCGGCCCCTGGCCCCATCGTGGTGGGAACTACTCTGAATCAGAGTGTATCAGACTAAGACCGTGCCAAGTAAAGTGCCACGGGGATAGGCTCAGAACGAGAATAGTGACCCTTGGCAGCTGCGTGGAAGAGTATAAATATGACTCCCCCACTCATCCACCTTCCCAGGTCATATCTTCAGATCGACACCTACTACAGAGTATAAGCTACTAGTTTGCGACCTCACTTTACCACGCTTGCATCCCACAGAATCTTACAATCATGACTCTCACGGTTCATCATCTCCACATCTCCCAGTCAGAGCGTGTTGTCTGGCTATGTGAAGAACTGGCTATCGACTATGAGCTGAAGACGTACAAGCGGGCACCACTCCTAGCCCCACCCGAGTACAAGGCATTGCACCCCCAGGAGACCGCGCCCATCATCCAGGACGGCGGCTTGACACTGGCCGAGAGCGGCGCCTGTATCGAGTACATCTGCCACAAGCATGGCGCGGGAAAGCTGTTTTTGCCCCCGACGCACCCAGCCTATCCCGACTTTCTATACTGGTGGCACTGGTCCAACGGCACCTTTATGCCCACCGTAATGCAGTCTATGTCGCTGCGCTCTCTCAACCTCAGTCGGGATAGCGTCCATATGACCATCACAAGTACCCGGTTTCGGAAGGCATTCACGGCCCTCAATGAGAGACTACGTGACAACCAGTGGCTTGCCGGTAGTGAGTTTACGGTGGCGGATGTGATGGTTGTGTTTGTGCTTACTACGGCGCGCTATTGGCTCCCCTATAGTCTGGAGGAGTATGAGAATGTGGTCAAGTATCTTCAGCGTGTTGGAGAGAGGGAAGCGTATCAGAGGGCTATGAAAAAGTGTGAGCCTGAGATGGAGCTAGCTTTGGGGGTGGAGCCACCGAAAAAGGAGTAGTAGTCGTGCATAGATGTATAATAATAATCACCGCTCATGAGTAAGAACTAGAAAAACAATAAAACGCCCCCTGCCAACAAAGAATCAGGAAGTGTAGTGTGTCTTATGGAAGGCCGCTGCTTCATTGCCCGCTATCCTTCCGAAGACAACACACTCCAAAAGCGACGACCCTCCCAAGCGATTCTGACCGTGTAGGCCACCGGTTACCTCGCCTGCAGCCCAGAGACCCTTGATGGGAGCTCCATCCTTATCCAACACCTGACTGCGCTCATCAATCGTAGCTCCTCCCATCGTAAAGTGGGTGACCGGGGTGACCTTTCCAATATAGACCACCGAATCCGGTGTCACGTCCTTCAGAGTCCAGTTCCCGAAAGCTGTGCGGCCGAACCCATCTGATTGTTTCCCTGAGACAATATCCGCATATGTCTTGATCGTTTCGAGCATCGACGAGCCAAGCTCGTGCACGGTTGTTTTGCGCATCAGCCCTTTCCACAGATAGAATCCCATATGCGACCCCAAGGCGGCAGCGGTTCCTTCATCCAAGAGAAGGTTCACATCCCATTGACGCGCGTCCGTCTCCAATGGTTTTGCTGAGCGCATGATAACATTCGTGATGTGCTCGCGGGTGTCCAACTCGTTCACGAATCTCTTCCCATCCTCCGAAAGGAGAATTCCACCCTCTCCACGGAGCGCCTCTGCCGCAAGAATCTTAACAGACGCCGAGGGTTCCTTCTCATCCACAAATCCAGTCGGATGGATTTGAACCTGCTCCATATCCACTAACCCAGCGCCGATATGCTCCAGGAGCGGCTGTGCTCCCTCTAGCGCCTGGTTCGTCGACGGTATCCCAGCCAAATCCGGCCGATACTTGGCCAGCAGTCCATGCGCATCGCCTGCAAATCCACCGCTCGCGAACACCACCGGCCCATTAAGCGTAGTCGCCGTATCATCCTTCGATTCAGTCTTCTCACCACCTGTATACTGAACCCCCAAGACCTCATCCGCCTCGCGCAACACCTTCGTCACTCTAGCCCCCGACCGCAGCTGGAACAGCGAACTCGCCTTCAAAGAATCCAAAAGCGCACTGACGATCGAAATGCCCGGCGGTCGCTGCCCCGCCCCACGATGAGTCCGCGGGCGACTATGGCCCCCCAACCGGCACACCTTGCTCAGGTCGACGCCTTTCTCATCCGAGAGCCAGTAAACCGCCTCAGCAGACGAAGCAGTGAGGGTGGCAATAAGCGATTCCCGCCGTTTATGCTCCTCAGCGGGGGAATTCGCGAAGACCTCTCCCGCCGATCTGACTGTGTCGGCGAGAAAAAGCTGCTGGGAGTCATCGGCATCCGCAGGCTGGAACTTCGTCGGTGCGCCGTTTATCCCCGACGAAGCTTTGATACTATTCCCGCCGGGCTTCTCGGCCCGGTCGAGCATTATCACAGGGACTTGATGCGAGATGAGTTGCGTCGCTGCTGATAACCCGGCCAGTCCGGATCCAACCACGATCACGGGCTGGGTTTGGGTTAGTGGTGACGACAACGGGTATGGTGAGGTGGTCATTGTGGCGAAGAATCGGGGAATACTGTTTTGTATAGGGTGAAGTAGTAATTGGACTGGACGTAGATTCATATTCCAGTTGTCGAAACAGAGGGGGGTGGGGGGTTATTATAAACTGTGGTCGTGGCATACCTAAGATAATATACGATGCTGAGCTGGTTTGGGGAACACCAGAATCGTATGATATCAGAGAAATCATTCCACCTCCCCCCGCGGATCTCGTTTGTTCCGGGCCACCCATGGTTCTCCAGCATGTCACTCCATGTTTCGGGGTGAATTTTTTGTTGATTTATTTCACGTTTCAGGATAGTTATTTAATGTTGAACTACGGGGGAATCTTCTGTTCTGGTTGGCCTGAGGCATTCCATTTTAGGTCGTTCTCTTGCCCTAACTTCATCCCTAGGCTTCATATGATATCTCGTTACAACCGCCAGCTTGAATATTATCGATCCGAGTTGACCCAGCCAACCAGATAAATAAATAATTATCATGGATTGAATAAGCACTTTCTAGTAACTAACTATCCAGGGTCTGTCCATGAGTTTATACCCTAAGCTTCTCTAACGTAAGTGTTCATTGTCTCACGCCTTGGTGTTACCACACGCTGTATACCTAGCACTGCGATCAATATTTCTTCCGATAGTCGGCCTTCAACCCTAAATACGATCAAGAGAACTTACATTGACTATTTACCCTAGTCTTCATTCCCAGACACTGGAAATACGTAGGATATCACCAAAGTGTATGAAGAGAGTTGGATTGACTGCTCCGCAAGATAATGTCTGCTTTACTCGTTACCGAGAGAAACTCCATATGGCTGTACTACGCAACGACCTGCGAGTGGAGCTCGTAAGCGATCCAATCTCAAACCAGTCCGGAGTAAATACTAGTCCGGGCTTTCGTCTTTCTGGGCCCGTAATAGATATGTATGTCTGTATGTATGTACTTCCCCAACATGATGCGGTCTTTTCAAAAAGCGCCGTCCGGCTCCAATTTTCTGGTTGTCTGGCATCCCCCCCCCCTCTCTCTCTCACTTGTTGTATCTTACCAATCAAAACGCGACTCACTAGGAAGCTCATGAGGTCATTCACTGCGATCTACTGTGCTTCGTTCCCCCCTTGCTTGCTCAGTCTGCGAGTGCGATTGGGAACGACTGCCACGTTATCCATTGTGAGATCACGGGTATTGCAACGGCTTGATACGACGCTATCTCAACCGAGGAGTGCAGTTCGAGCTGGGGCGGATGTTAACCCGGTGGCCCTGAACATGAACGGCGATGCGGCACCGGAGAAGGACCAGGAGTCTCGCAGATATGACCAAGGGGGTTCCAGTTGTGAACGAATCTGGCGAATTGGTTGGCCTTATGGGTTCTTACAACTATTGTGAGCCGAGTTCGAAACGCGTCGTCCTGAGGTTAACAGTGACCCGCGGAGAGAAGCCGACTGGATCGCTGCCAATACTACTAGTATTGAATCGGATGGGCCAAGGACCCTTGTTCTACAAGGCAGAAAATTATAGAAAATTATAGGATGGCGATACCGTTACGAAACTAAGTATATCAAGAAGTATCTCTGGATATCCCTTTCCTTCGTGTCACTGCTATGCACACGCGTAATTTCCGTGGCGTCGCTCGTAACCGCCTACGCTTTTCTTTGAAACCAAATCTTCTCGCCATTCATTTCCGCTTCGAAATCTATTCCCACCTCGCTCACTACACCATCTATACCGATCCTAAACTCCGCTCGCACCCTTTCATGATCGCGAGGGTCCTGGCTCCTCTCCCCCAGCGTCGCCAGCCAGAACTCCCCACTGACATGCTCCATTGCAATCACCATCGGCACCTCACACGTCAGTCGATCCGCAACGAGGCCCAAACCACCTATATCCACACTGAGCTCCAGCCTACCATACCCCGGATGCTCGTACAGGCCCGCATACTCCCGTATTCCGAGTGCAGGCGGTATTAGTACGGCAGGCAACTCAGAGTATAAAAGGTCCTTCGCGTGCGCCTGCTTCTCCCTCCAAATGACAATTCTCGCGGAAATCTGCCGTTGCCAGTCCACTCGATCCTGTGATGGGATTCCCAGTACCTCATCCAGTAGATGCATATACAGTACCACCTGCACGATGTTACTCGTCAGCGTAGTATTCCCCGCCATGACCAAACCCCACTGCCGCCGTGGAAGATACATCATTGTGGATCCATAACCAGCAACACTACCGTCGTGCCAGATGATATCCTCTCCATGGTAGGTATCCCGTGTCCAGCCAAGTGCATAGAGATGCGTACCGGGGAACAAGTTCGTTGTGTCCTCAGCAATGATAGTCCGCGGTTGTATGAGCGCTCTGTGAGCATTTTCGCTCAGCGGCCCGCTGCATGTCATCATGCATTGAATCCACCGTGCATAGTCGACTACACTACTAATTATGGCGCCGGCACCATATCCGCCGATGATGTCAGGGCATGGCTCGGGGGTATACTCGCTTTTGTTTGCATCCCAGGTGTATCCCTGTGCCAGGGTGTTGTCGCCAGCCTGCGCATCTTCGCGCGTCCAGTAAGTGCTGGTCATGTGGAGGGGTGTCCACACGCAATGAAGCAGGAATGCTCCGAGGTTCTCCCCCGTGAGGGCCTCAATGGCATGGGCGACCGCCGTGTACATGAGATTGTTATACATGTATTTCGTGCGCAGCTCAGCTGTAGCTGGGAGATGTCGCAAGACGCGGACGGTATCTTTGATGCTGCGGGGCGATGATCCCGTTCCACCGTAGTGGCGGATATGATCGGGTACGCCGGTGCGGTGGGAGAGAGCGTCTTCGATGGTGATGTGTGCGGTGGTGTATTCATCCTCGAGGACGAAATCATCAGGGATAATGGATGCCAGGGGCGTCCTCCAGTGGATCTGACCTGCTTCCTGGTTCTTGCTATCGTCGATAACCAGGGACATGGCCGCCGCGGTGAAGGCCTTGGTCGTACTGGCCATGTGAAATAGGGTATCGGGCGTGCATTTGGTATCGGGATACACAGCGATGCCGTATCCCTGCAGGTGAGTTAAGACAATGTTCAAGTGCTGTCAGGAAGGGGTGTAGACTTTAGAGAAGGTCTTAGATCCGTCAATCACTGCGAGTGACATGCCTGGGACGTGCCATTCCTTCAAGAGGGCGCGAACCCAAGCGTCGAATTCGGGGGTCAGAGGAGAGTGCATTATTGCGGATCAGGTTTGCGAAATTATCATGCTTCTCTCGAAGGTGAAGGTGGGGTTCAGCGTTGGGAGGATTAGCCTAGGGAGAATAATCCTTGCTAGTGTGGGATGAGGTTGACCGTAGGGTAAAGATTTCCGTGCTGTTGCTTGGAATATTACATTCTCAAGCACAAAGTAGCCCTCAAAGGAATACTTTTTATATACATCGTTCAGGGGACTTTCAAGTTGCCTGCGACTTGAGATAGTTAGTAGGTCTTTTTCACGTATTGGATAAGCAAGCATACCATGCAGTTCCTTTATCAGCGTCTGCATAACACTTATAGTCATTTGTTTCAGGTCTCCTTAGAGGATGCACATCATCCAGGCAGCTAGTCTCGTTGTCCTATGATGTGCTAATGAGACACCATCAACGTGGTAGATGCTACTAAGTATAACTAGTAGTATGAAGTGTCCCTGTTCCTTAGGTGGCCGATATGGACCTAACTCGCTTCGGTTTAGCTCCGAAGTGCTTTCCGAATTCGGTAAGATCGTATTCGGGTCCATCCGTATTGAACGGACCAATCCAAGCCCTAGCTTACATCTAAAAGCCTCCACGTTGTGGCTGATGCTGGCCCTGTCCGACGAGCATACCCAATTCAGCTGCATGTCAATTGCTGCCTCGTATTTCTCCACTGGTATATAAACAGAATGGTCGTCCCCTTTCTCGCTGGATTCCCTCCAGCAATCCATCGCGTTTTATTCTATTGAAGTTACGGCCTTGCCGAAATGTTTCTAGCCGCAAAATATATACATCGAAAGATCAAAGCCAGGAATCAGGATCCAAGCCAGGATCCCCCAAAGCCTGTGACAGAGAAAAAACCTTGCCCACACTCGCGGCCTTTCCAGGTTGAACTTAGGACCAGAGCGTCTGGTGAGAATCCTCGGACTTCTCAAGGTACAACGGCGTCAACCATCGAAGAGGAGAGAGTGCTAGTACCTCCAGACTTGCCAAAGAGCGACGAAAAGTGTCAAGTTTGCAAGAAACAGAAGCATGATGCTCGCGTCTATCGATGGAAACTCATTGCGGGTCTGTGTCTGCCGTTTATACTCGCAACCTTGGACCTGACAATCGTCGCTACGGCGTTGCCATCGATAGCCTCCCATTTTAGTGAGTTTCTCTGTTCAATGTGGATCGTCTTGGATGGCTGACAGAAATTGTTACAGATGAGTTTGACGAGCTAAATTGGATTGTTACTGCCTTTACATTAACATCAACCACCTTCATTCCCATGTTCGGCCAATTCGCCGATGTCTTCGGGCGTGGCGAGACTCTCCATCTCTCTTTGTTTTTGATGATTATTGGAAGTGTCCTGTGTGCGGCTGCACAGACATGGGGAATGCTCCTACTAGGAAGAGCCTTGCAAGGCGTGAGCGACGCCGGCCTGATGAACGTTGTTATGATTATCCTCTCAGACAAGGTGTCTCTGAAGGAAAGCGCAAAGACTAAATCCCTTTTTAGCCTTGTTGGGGGTATAGGCTACGCTGTCGGACCAACTGTCGGAGGGTAAGATATTCCAGCACTCCAGATTCTAATAGGAATTTGCTGACAGTTACTAGGTATCTAACAGATGTAAGACCCTTACGTATGTGGTTCATATCATGCACTGGTAACTAATTGGGTCAGGCCAACTGGAGATACTGCTTTGTAATATCCATCCCTGTACGTTTGACCGTCTTGCTGCAAGACACAATTACTGATTTGAATAGATCGCTGTTATCGCCCATATACTAGTCTTTATCTTGTTGCGGAATGAACTCGTCGAAGGCACAATGTTCAAGAAGGGCTCTCGACTGTCAGGGATTCTGCCAGCTCTCGCAACTGTCGATATTATTGGTTCCATCCTCTTCATCTTCGGTGTAGGACTTATCATCCTAGCCACTGCGTGGGGTGGAGCTACTTACCCCTGGTCAGCGCCTCAGGTTATCGCACCATTGGTGGTGGGCAGTGTTTGCTTCATTTTATTTTTCGTCTACGAATATTTCCTCGAGCCAGGTCAGATATTCGCTCGAATCTTTCCAAAGCAAGTGGCCATGCTCCCGTACAGCATGTTTGCCAGAAGAGACACGATTTGGCTGGCGATTCTGCAGTTCTCTACTGGAGCAGGTAACCTTCTTCATCAGCCTTAAATTGCCGGCAAATATACTGATATCTGCAGCAATGTATTCCGTTTTCTACTACATCGGAATCTACTTCTCCCTGGTAGAGGCATATCCAGCCTCAAAAGCAGGCGTGCAGTTACTATACTACATCCCCGGAATGGGAGGTATGTACCTGCTGCCCCCCCCTAGATCCATTTCCCACCAACTGACTCAACCGCTCCAATAGTTGGTGTCTACATCGCCATTTTCCTCTGCAACGTCTGGCCAGCCCAAAGCTTCTTCCCTCTTAACATCGGCACAATCATCAGCACCGTCGGCCTCGCCATGGTAGTATACGCCATCCACACACAGAACACCAGCCTAATCAACGGTATGATGGCAATAACCGGCGCGGGAACAGGGCTCCGCTTCATGCCCGCCACGTTGCACATGGTGGGCGTATGGCCGGAGAAGATCGCGCCCGCACAGTCATTGATGCGATTCGCGCAGCCATTCGGCGGTACTCTCTGTCTGACTATCATGGGCAGTGTTTTCAATAACAAATTCGCCCAGTCGTCGAGTGTTTCTGGGGGCACCGGTGGGGATCTTGATGTCCATGATACGAACTCTTTGGCGTTTATTGCGGACTTGCCGGCTGATGCGCAGATGAGTGTGAGGATGGCTGGGAAGGATGCTATTATGTGGGCTTTTGTCTCTGTTTTGCCGATCATGGGGCTTAGTCTTATCACTGGGCTGTTTATCGGTAATGTGTGGATCAAGCCCAAGCCAAAGAAGGATGAGGAGCAGCGGAATGCGTCCGAGGATGAGAGCAGTCACAGTGAAGTGATCTATGTGCCCTACCTGTGGGCGTTGTTAAAGGTATTTGCCCTTACCCTTCCTCGTACACCCATAGTTTCTCTTTAGCCAGCACTAACACTCTCCAGGGCAACATCGACTCATACAAAAAGACCAACATGATATCGCCAGAAAGCAACAGCAAGTCCGCCGGTTTCAATAATTCATAAGACCCACACATCCAAGATACCAAATAGACATAATATAGACAAATAGTCGCATAATAGAACACATTCTACTACTAAATGGGAGCACACCACCTGGCAAGCCCCCTTATTAGTCCCCCACCCACAAACAGTCCCAAAAAATCACCTCAAAACACCCCCTACACCAGCCCACCCAAGCACAAACCCAGACAGCGCCTCCCCAAACACACCACCCCCAAGCCACACATCCCTCCACGAGTCCTTCCTCCTCATCTCCCTCCCAGAAGCCCACACCATGCCCTTGTCATCAATCCCTTCGATCTCGCCCATGTTCGGCCCGGGGAAGAACACGCCCGCACCTTGGCCCTTCGAGCGCTGCAGCAGGAAGACATGAAAAACACCAGACACGAGAACCGTCCCGGCCAGGTAGAATAGGAATCCCGTCGCGGACTGCAGGGCAAGGATACCTGCCGTTAGACCCAGGAGGAAGGAGGTGATGGAGTGGAGGTTTGAGAGGATCTATTTGGTATTATTAGCTAGCTAGCTCTTCCTTTCTGTCTCTCTTTCTCTCTATCGGGGTATATCCATCTGTCGGCCTCGACATCTCAGGGAACAACGTACGCGGTTATTATGCTGCACCGACTCCGGGACTAGAGGATTGATCAAAAGGGAGATTTCCTGTTTTGTTGGCGGCATCTTCGGTCCTCGTTTTTCTTTTCAATGGGGTGGTGTTACGTGACGGAGTGCGGTTTTGTCTTCTTCGGAGCTCTTTGAAGTGAAGGCTAGCTGGACACACCCTGGTTCAAGATGGGAGTTGGTTCAATTAGCCGATACTTAATCGCAATCGTGAGAATTGAGGCTCGGGATCATCGCGGCAGTGCTGATGATGTCGCGAGTTGGGGTGCATTCTGCTGCTTGGTTCCGCTTTTGGTGGGTCTGGGGCTGCTTAGTCATTATCCTTTTTTTTTGGGGTGGGTGCCTTAGGCTTGTTAGGGCTTTTGTAGGATGTAAGAATTGTAGATCCGTGTTGAAGGTATCACTTTTTCCTTGCAGATGTTTGTCCTGTTAGTGTTATATCAGCTGAGCTATAGAAAAGATATGTAAATAAGTAATAAAACTAGTGTCTTCAATTACTAGCCCAGTAGCTAACTATCACCTCAACTATCAACCCTCAGACTAAATCTCCAAATTGTGCACCCCCCCCCCCCAATTTACTACACCAAGATGCAAGTCACACCTGCCGAGGTATCAATCACAGACTGCAATCAACCTTACCACAGCACTGATTCTTCCCACTCTTCCAGATACAGTTATTGGCAGGTGCCTTAATATCACACGGGATCTCCGTGAGATCGAAAGCCGTGCACATCTGCGGATCCTGCGAAAAGAAGGTAATCGCGGGAGTCAGAGAAGGACAAGCGGGACCGACACCCCACTCGACGCCTCCGAGACAGTACTTTCCGCATGGCCACTTGCTCAAAGAGAATTTGCCGGCTAAAGCGAAGTCCTTGGTCTTGCCGATGTGGGCACCGTCCTTTGCGTTGTTGAGCCATTGGCCCTTGTTTGCGCCGGTTTTGACGTCGCCGTACAGGTCTCGGATGTAAACTCCATCCTGGGGGTTGACGGGGAGATTGCCTTCACATTTCTCGTCGAGACAGAGCTGGAATTTACCGTAGTGGAAGTTCATGTCGTCGGGTTTGGCGTAGTAGATCCCGTCGGCGCCGGAGCCGAGGGTGTTGCCGTTGGGCGCGGTGAAGGTGTAGCATTTTCCTAGAGAAGGGGCACTATGAGTAGATGATCAACGTGAGAATGTGGGGAGTAATAGAAGCTTACCAGAGGTTAATCCGGAGGTGCAGACTTGCTCATGGCAGGCCCCGTCTGGACCTTCGACTGTGTCTTTGGGACAGACACACTTGCCGTCGACAAGGACTTTGCCATTCTGGCATACCGGCTTGCAGATCAGGCCGTCATAGATCTGTCCAGTTGGGCAGCATCTGTAGCCAACTTCGCCGGAGCCAGCAAGGTCATGGCCTTCGGCACAGCAGTCGAAAGCTGTCTCGGGGCTACCAAGAAGGTTCAGTCCCTTTAAGCAGCAGGCAAAGTATTTCTTGTCGCCGGTGAGAGTGGGAACGGTACCCGGCGCGGCACAGGTCTTGCTTGTTCTGCATGTAAACCCGGGATCACAGTCAGGGTCATCGTACTCGATCGTGTTGTCGGTGATGACCACATCAGGGCCAACTTCGAATGTTGGGACATTCTTCTTGTACGCCTTGGCCTGAATGGAGGAGGCCTGGAACAGGAGGACCAGCAAGCTGAGTTGAGAGGGCTTCATTTTGAAGAACTAAGAGTGATAGTGCTGATGAAACTGTGTTTAAGATGATGGTTGGAGCTCTGGGACTGACTGAGCTGGACTCGTCGCTCTTTTTATAGGTTTGAGCAACTCGCTATTTGGAATTGTTGTGAGCAGGACGTCCCCCAGGCCATACTCTCAGCTCCACATCATCTCGCCCCTTCAGCTGTGAAGGTGACAGGATGCAGCTGTTCATGAGAGGGTCAGCTGGAAAGGCCTTGTTATGCTCAGTGTGTCGTCCCTAGTATGATGCTAGATGCCTTTGAATAGAACCAATCGAGGGCGCCACTAGCTAGACGACCGCAGGGTCTTTTGCTTCATTCAGTCAGCCACTGTTGGCTATTTGTCACTATCACAGGGGTGAGTACTTGATGAGGAGAACAGGGGCATTCGGATACCGGTCCGACTAAGATCTCCGTTTAACCCGAGGGACTCTCAAGAGTTCCAGACCGATCCAAGGCTCTCCACTCCGCCTAGAAGGATCGAGTTGCTACACAGAACGCATCGTGCTCTTTACTGTAGTGTCCAGTATCTGGAATCTCATCTCCCCATAGTGCAAGGACGGGACCTTTGATTGCCAGAATGTCAGGAGCAGCCAGTAGCCCCAACGTTTCCCTTAGAAGTAGAAGGTATGACAAGAACGGTATGCTTCACAAACCAAGTGAACCCTGTCTTACTCCCACGCTAGTAGAAGTGACACAACCACAAGCATAAATGCGAAGCACCAAATGTAAAGCACAGTCCAATGAGAAGCCCGATGTCACAGCACATGAACAGGTTCAGCTTACTAGTAGCTGCGAACCCATATTGCGTACTTCGGCAGGAACGGACCGTTAGTTAACTGGCTGCAACTGGAACATGGCTGCAGAGTGCTTCGGCAATCGCCGTATGTACCCCAGACAGTCTATTCTTCGGGGAAGTGGGAGTGGGACCCTTTCAAATCCCGCAAGCCACGAATTGATTGAATGGTCTTGAGGGACGACTTCTGCAAGCTGTAGATCCCGCTTACGCGGCGAGATCCCTGCAGAAGTCCGAAATGGTGGAGTTAGCGAAGACACTATTTCCAGCCATCGTTGGGCACCTGAGACATTACCGCTACAGTCGTGTGAGGCTGGCTGAGGTGTCGGACGCTCCGAATTTGACTGTTCATCTGGTTATTATGGCTCGGGTTTTTCGTATGCGGTGACTATGCCCTAATTCAGTGTCAAGTCGCAGTGACGACGGTTACTTGTTATCCTAACGGTTTCACTAAAAAAGAAGTACAACGTGATTATGCAAGTTCACGATAGTTATCTTTAGATTCAAGCATGGAATTATATTTGCTAGTGATTCGTTACTGTATTCCGACGATATATGCCGCTTCGAAGTTTGAACGCAATGTCCGACGGGAGAGATAAATGTGCACAATATCGAGAAACAAGTGACGATAAGACGCTGCTTTTGGACCTTCGAATACGTTACACATAGGTACTTGGTAAATCGACCTAATCGTGAAGCAAAAATAAGCCCTAGTGCTAATCTGATCACTTGCACATACGCATCCTGGCTACCTAACCACCCCGCCAACCTATCATGTTCTTCGGCCGTATGGCTCCTTGCGCGAAAAGAACCATATTCTAGACTCTTATCTTCTATACAATTGGAATATGCACTTACTTCACACTTCGTATCAAGCTGCCGTGTAGCTAATGCTGATGGCGTTGCCCATATCTAGATTGATACGTGCTGTAGGGATAAATCGAACAAGGCTGACCTGACAGAGATGGTCATTGCAATTCACTCTATGTACCAGTGGTACGGTGTGGCCAGCAGATGCTATGCTTATTTGGCAGATATTGTGCCCAAAGAGAATATGGAGAATGTCAGTGTGGCGCAGCGAATGGCCTGGGCTGCTGGAAGGAGGACTAGTACTAGGGTAGAAGTATGCGTAGCTGTCGGGTCAGGGTAGGGCTATGTGTTTGCTCGGAGTGATCTGAAGGACGAAAAGAATGAATTGGAGGAAAAGAAAGTGATCCATATGTGATATTGTTTCTATTTGCTCAGGTAGATATGATCAAGACATGATAAGTGCAGGTATGGAATCACTTCACTCCGTATAGATGGTGGTCGTTAATTAATCAGTAATATACTTAACATAACATCAAAGCTTCAAGCCAATCAGTCAAGCCTCATTCTTGTCATAAACCATTTTCCTGGCCTCGTTCCATCTGGGACACAACCGGGTCTCCCATCGGCGTCAAGGGTTCGGGAACTGTTGAAGGCATCCCAATAGCCAAATCCATCAAAACAAATACATACAGAGTTTCAGTCACTCATCCAACGTGGGATCAGACAACGTCTCGAATCGATTATTACACAACGCTCCTCCCCAAAGGGTCATCCAATGAATTGCTCATGGATATAATCGGATCCTGCCACTTATGCCCAATTTCAATCTAATCAAATTAATGCAATGGAGAGAATGTTAGAAAGAAAAAAAAGAAGGAAAAACCAAGACAGAGGATCAGGACGTCCTCCGTCAGATAATGTTGTCAAGCTTGCCATCAGACTTGGCTTCCCTGACCTGTTCGAAAACCTGTGGTTCCGTTAGAATCTCCAGTTTACCATACTACATCTGGCGATAAACTCACCTTGAGCATCTTGTTCCTGGCACCGAGAGCATTAACGCCACGCTCCTCCAGAGCTTTGTCGTTAAGCTCAACGAGCTCAGTCCACTTCAGATCCTTCAAGTTTTCTGTATACTTATGCAAACGCAGAGACCTCAGCCAGCTGGGAATGTCCTTCAACAGAGCAGGGTCGGTGGGATCCTCTGGCGGCTTCGAGCTACCACGACGGCCTCGTGGCGAGCGGCCGCGAGTGACCTCCGAGTGATCCGAGAGATAGCCTTCATGACCGCCGAGGCTAAACTGTCCAATGCCAAGCGCACCCAGTCCATTGCCCATGAGAGGGTTATTCGGGTCATACGCCGCCAGAAATCCGTTGTTCTGAGGCGAAGTGAATCCCATTGGACCGAGAGCGCCTCCTTGCATAGCAATTCCAGGGGAAGTTGGGCGAGAACGCCGACCCGCCATAGCAGCCTGCTGCTGCGCCTGGAGCGCTGCCAGCTGTTGTGCGTTCAAAAGTTGTCCAGCAACAAGGTGGTTGGGGCCTGGAAGACCCGGGCTTGCGAGGCCGCCTTGAGGCATGTTCTGGTTGGTGTTGTTGTTGGCGTTAGCATTCTTTCCTTGTCCGTCGTTGGAACGAGCACGACGATATTTACGAGCATCGTCAAGCGCAATACGGTTGTTCACAGTCGACAGAGCAGCCAGCTTCATCGCCGTCGCATTGGCCACCATATCAGCCTGCGAGTTTTGCTGCTGCTGCTGCTGCGCGAAAGTAGCCGTCATTGGAGTGTTGGTCATGGAAGCCCAGCTGGCATTACCAACATTGTATGGCGACAAAAGAGGGGCCTCGATTTCGGGCGCAGGAATCGTAGCAGTCTGCGGGAGGGGAGAGCGGAGGCCAGAAGACGCCTGACTGAACTGCCCCATGGGCTGGTGACCAGAGGACGACTTGGGTCGAGCAATTGGCGGCTGACTATCAGGGCCCCTTTGGGCCCATGGAGATACAGGGGGCTGACCTAGGTTGTCCGTATTGTTGTCCGGAGCGGAGATGGTAGGTGCAACGAATGAAGTCCGATCGCCGAATACAGCACTGTTACGGTTTGAAGGGGGAGCGTTGCCGGTCTGCTGGGTGAACTCGGCCTTCTTCTTCGCAATGGCTGCAGCGGCGTCCGGGAACATGGCATTAATGGTCGAGGAGTCCAGCCCCGAGTTGCGCTTGGCACCTGGAGAGGGCGGGGGACGACCCAAAGAGTTCCGAGAGCTGTCCACGTTCAATTTGGACATAGCGTCATTCAGGCGGTTAGACATAGCATCTAGTCGGAACACGTTAGTGAAAGAACAAAGCATCCTTAGGACCACCAAATAGTCAACTTACCCTTTTCTCCGAAGTTCGCAGGTGACAGCAATCCCGACATGGGGTGACTCTTGGCCATTTGCTGCAAAACCTGGATAAAGAAACGGATCTGCACCTGAGTCGTTTGCTGAAGCAGAGCATACAGTGCGGCAGTGCGTTCCGCCTCGCTGAGGACACGGAACCACTGTTCGATCGCACTGAGCTCATCCTTGAAATCCTGATCAAGCGTTGCAGCGGCCATTTCTTCTAGCGTGGTTTCGTACTGATCGATATCCGCAAGCCACTGTTGGGCCGCACGATCCAGAGGGTCCTCTGCATTGTTCGACGCTTGAGACTGCTGATTGAAGTACACCTCCGATGCCGGACGGATGCTGCGGGACGACAAGGGGGACGGAAATCCCGACATATCGGCCGACGCTCGAAGCTGATGCGAGCCTAGGTTACGGGACGACGACGGGGGCCGGAGAGTGGATTTGGAAGCGTCCGGGGTGCTATTGCGATTGCCGATGATGTGACTGGCCATGGAGCAAGGAATGACGGTGGTGTCGATCAAGGAAAAGCCGGTTACTGGCTTCTCTTTCTTTTGCCTTCAATTTCGATGTATAACAAATACAGAGAGAAGAAGATGAAGATATTACTGCAAAACACCTGCAGCACCTGCTGAGTTTGCGTAGTATTGAGAGCTTTGATCGAGAGGGAGGGGCTCTAGATTGACAGTCGCACGGCCGTTAAAAAAAACCGGTTTTGGCCGATGAATTTTCGCACAATCTCTCTAAGGACGGAGACGGTCTTATTCTTTTCTGAAGAGTGAGAAACTCAACCACAATTGACTTTAAGCGACGACGATCGAGGCACAGACCAGTCCAGTGGCTGCACTACGGGATTCGAGTTCTGAGGAAGGATTCGAATCGAAAGAGCATCAAAGGATTTTTGTCGTAAGGGTGAGAAACGTTCGGTGGGTTCGCGGAGTGGGCAAAGCGGAGCGTTTAACGGGTATAAATTAGGAAGTGTGGGCTTTTTTTTCCTTTCTTTTTTTGGGGTTTCTTTTTTCTTTAAACGAAAGGATGTCAGGATCAACTGCAATAGTGTGTCAAACACAACAAGCAGAATACCTAGAGCATCAAAAGAGAAGAGAAAAAAAAGGAAGGTGAGAAAAGAGACAGGAGGAGGATTAAAGGGAAAGGTAGCGATGAGGATGGGGGGGAACAAGAATGAAGAAGATTGAGAAGAGGAACGGAGAAGGCAAAGAAGCGAGAAGAAGTCAATGAAACGGCGCTTTGCCGTTTGGGCGCGGCCGGAGGTCACTGGACTTCCCGAAGGAGAAAAGACTCTCCAGTCTCCCTCCATCAAAAACTCCAATTCCATCTTCTCGGTTGCTTCTAAGGACTCCACTGGCAAGGGTTCTTTATTCGCACGACACTCTTAGTTCGTCTTTCTTTACCCTGCTCCGATTGCTCGAGTCCAAGTCCGACTCCATTTAGTCAAAGGCGACCTTGTCCGCGTCTGCACAGACTGCTCTAGCCTCTAGCCTCTCTCTGCGCCGGTTGGTCTTGGCTTAGCGTTGACTGGCGCTTAATTATTGCTATGAAGAAAATAATTTTGCGCATCTGATATCTCTCTTTCTTTTCTTCTTTGGCTTTACATTATATCCCTCTTTTATTTATTTATTTTTGTATTTATATTCCTCCACATCTCCCCATCTCAGTTCGAGTAGAAGGGCCGAACGATCTATATCATACTCGACACGCTCGCATAAAGGTGGACACAACCGTTGCATTCTTCATTCTGGTTCGCTGAGCCAGTCAGCTATGATCGGCCTTCGTCCTCGGCATCTTTAAGTTCCACGCCCCAAACTATCGTCGTATTATTTTTCAGACGGTGCCGCACAATTTTTGTGCAACCAGTCGCTCTACTACTATTTGTTCGTGGGAGTGCGTTGGGATTCTCAAGAGAATCCACTGCTTTTTTATGGGCAATTGGCCACGAAAAGTGTTGAACAAGACAAGAGACCCTGGTGGATAGCCAGATACCCAAATTGTAACAATGGATAATCCTAACCAGCTCAATCACAATACCCAAGCCGGGGAGGTCGCGTACCCTGATATTGACGAGACGATACATTACCCGTGGCAGGGACCCCAGCAAACGGCCCAGCCCGACCCTATTCATTCAGTGCTGGACCCCCGTTTGTATAAGGATTTGTTCCCCAGCAATGCCTCAGAGTTACCAGGGGAAATACCGCTCGATGAAGATGAGGATGCCGAAGAATATGCTGAAATTGATGACTCTGCGGAGGATTCTACCTATGAGTTCTCCCCAGAAGAAAGCTCGACGTCAGTATAAACCACGGCTGTTGTTGTTTTGTTTGTCGCCTACTGTTTGGAAACTAACCTTGGATATAGCGATGAGGAGCTGACTGATGAGGGGGAAGGCGGTGATGATGATTCGTATTCTCGTCGAAGGAGACGCCGCAGAGGCACAGGGCCCTTCTCTGGTCGTTTCGGTGCGCGCGGTGGTAAAGGAATCAAACGTGGACCTCGCAAACCATTAGAGCCTAGCCCCGAGTTCAAGATACTGCACTCGGAGGCTACATCGGCCTTTATTGATGGTGATTATGACCGTGCTATTGAGTTGGTAAAACAGGCAATTCAGATCAACCCGGAGATGTTTGCTGCCCATTCTCTCTTGTCAGAGATTTTGTTAGCACAGGGCCACAAAGACAAAGCATTGACGGCTTTGTTTAGCGGTGCACATACGCGCCCGAAAGATCCGACGGTTTGGGCCAAAGTGGCACGGATGATCCTGGAGCGGGCTGGAGAGGATCGCCAAAGCGCGCTGAACGATGTTGTTTACTGTTATAGCCGTGTCATTGATATCAACCCAAAAAACTACAATGTACGCTTCCAAAGAGCCGCCATTTACCGGGAATTAGGATATAACGGGCGGGCTGCGACGGAGTATGAGCGGATTCTCAAGGATTTACCGCATAATGCTAGGGCTCTGCGACATATTGCGGAGATCTATATTGACCTGAACGATGTCCAGAGGGCAGTTGATCACTGGGCAGACAGCGTGGAATATTTTCTATCTCTTGACCCAGACGAAGCCCCCGAGTTTTCTTGGTCGGATGTGAATATCTATGCTGAGCTTTATGGCTACTTAAACAAACCCGAAAAGGGGCACTGGGCCCTGAAGACACTCTCTAGGTGGCTCCTTGGCCGCAAAAATGACACGATGTGGGAAGACTTTGATGAGGACGATCGCGAATGGGATGCCAGTGATTCGCCTCGGCGCATCAAAGCTGACGGTTATGAACCAGGACGATGGCCACGAGACTCTTATGGGCTGGGTCTTCCTCTAGAGCTCCGCATTAAACTTGGCCTTTTCCGTCTGAGAATGGGGTATCAACATAAGGGTGAAGCTTTGGTGAGTGGCCTATATAAACGGAATTGTTAGCATGGATCTTGTTCCTGACACAAGCTTACAGCATCACTTCGGGTGGCTCAACCCAGACGACACATCCGAAGGAGCTCGGCTCTATGATTACGGGGATCTCTTCCGGGAGGTTGCCGACGCACTCAAGGAAGTAGGACTATTCGACGACGCACTCCGGTTCTACATGCCACTTCAGCAAACGGAAGAGTATGCAGATGTTAGTTTCTTCATGGCAGTGGGAGATTGCTTTCGGCATCTGGACAAGCTCGAAGACGCCGAAAATTGCTATCTTACAGTCGCGGAGCATGATGCAAGAAATATAGAATCCCGTGTACAGCTGGCGAAGTTATATGAGGCCATTGGCATGACCGAGCAGGCACTCAAGTATGTTAACGAAGCCGTTCTACTTGGGAGGCAAGAAACCAGGGGAAATCGGCGACGAAAGGATACAAGGCTTGAGCAGCTAGTAATGGAGTTTAAGTTAGCTGAAGGCGAAATTGTGGCGCCCGGCTTGAGTTCAGCTGCACCAGATTCTGTAGGTAATGATGTGACAGCACCTTCACTTACCACTAAGTCTTCAGCTGTGCTCGGTCGAAAGGACTCCGTGGAGGCCGAAAATGAAAGGACAGAAAGCATCCAATTCCTCTATACCAAACTACAACAGCTGCAGTCGAGGGTCAAGGCAGGCGAGCTCGAAGCCACAGAGGATTGGCTAGATATTGCCGATGCACTGTTGCGCGAGTTTCGGTCTAATCGATTTTTTTATCCGCTACAGCGCAATGTCATGTTTCTTGGCTATTCACGAGAAGCCCAGAAAAAGGCTGGAAAGACTAAGGGTCAAACGATAATGGAAGAGATGCAGGAGATGGCTGGCCGTCTCCAGGAGTCTCTAGGTACGATTAAATAACTAAGTCGTGCATCTTTTGTGCCACTAACATCTGCGTAGGCACTGTCACCGAAGAACCTCTTCAAGGGGCTATACCGACTGACTATCATGGCATATCTTTTGATGAGTGGCTTGACCTGTTCCTCCAGTACGCCCTTGTTGTGGCAGGGCAGAGTGAACCAGAAGAAGCGTACGACTCACTTGCGGCAGCAGCAGATGCCAGCATTTGGTATCATTCCAAACCTAGCACTCGCCTGATCCACGTTTGCTGGTTCAGTGAGTACCCTTTGTGCCCGTGCTCGTTTCGTAGCTGACTTGATATAGCTTGTGCTCTTCGAGCGCAGGACGAAGAAACCCTTGCCAACGAGGCACGCTGGTTTATCAAGGAGTATCAGTTCGTAACCGACACGTATCGACTTTTTTCCATGCTGAGTCGCCTCTGTGGGGACCCCCACCGGTCTCTCTTCCATTCGTCAGCCAATATGAAATTCATGTTGCGACAGATCAAAGCTATGGACTACACGATTCCGGACGAGGCCCCGGGCTTGCGGTCGAGTAAGCCCGTGAGAGAATCAATTTATCAGGAGCGTGCACGTTTATCGACGCGTGATGAGAACGGAGAAGTTATTCCAGCAGAAGCTATGGACGTTGCTCTTCTGGTACTGTACGGGCATATACTTTATTCTGGTAACAGCTTTCTGCCGGCTTTGAATTACTTCTTCCGTGCGTATGCCTTGGACGACCAAAATGCCACGGTGCTTCTTTCGATCGCCCTCTGCTATATTCACCATGCCCTCAAACGTCAGTCTGAAAACCGACACTTCATGATCATGCAAGGACTTTCATTTATGGAGGAATATCGACGCGTGCGAGAGCGGCCAGGGAGTCTTCTACAGGAGCGACAGGAGATGGAGTTCAATTATGCCCGAGTATGGCACATGCTCGGCCTATCCAACTTGGCAGTAGAAGGCTACCAGCGTGTATTAGAACTGGGGAAGCAGATACAGGCCGAGAGTCGAGGCGCCGAGCCGGCGGTGCGAATCACCAGGCATGTGGATAACGATGTGGATATGAGAGATGCGGGATCCGACCAAGAACCTTTCGTCGAAGACTTCTCTCCTGAGGCCGCATTTGCCCTACAAACCCTCTATGCTCTGAGTGGGGATTTGAATTTGGCTAAGGATGTGACCGCGAATTGGTTAGTTATCTAACAGATTGCTGGAGAATTGATGAACGTATGCCTTGCATTTCCCAGTGACGCCATATTTGTAAAAATACCCACGGGGTAAATCACTCATGATCTTCAGATGCAGCAATCACAGAACAAAAACTAGAACGAAAAGCAAAGAGTTGAGGGCCCATAAAGTGTCGAGTTCGTGATGCACTCAATCCTTAGTCATCACGATCTGAACTCTGGTCACACGACCTCCTTCCTGGAAGTGGTCATTGATGTGGTCAAGTTATGGCCATCTCAAGTTCAATCGATTGTTAGATGGAATCCAATTTGCGAGGATAGTGTGAGCCTGGATTTGTTTCCCATCCCAGGGAATTCTATAGCAGTGGGGAAGAAATGAGATATATACATTGTTTTGCAGGACACCTGATCTGGCCATTCGTCCCTGTATTAACCCCACGCCTCCGTTCTCTGAGCTCTCTAGTGAGAACCAGACTGGTTGTTTCTCTGAGAACTCATACACGTGTACATCCGAGCCTCCCTTCGGGCCAGCCTTTTAGACAGGCACATGGTGTCGATAGTCACAGCGTTGAGTGTCGAGCGAGGGAGGAATCAACGACAAAAGCTGCACGAGCGAAGATATAATCATAATTGGGGTCTATGCAATGAAGACCGCGATTGACAGCAATGATCCAAACACAAGATCCCCTACCAAGGCGCATCATCCGCCGTCGCCATGCGAACAGTATCCGGATTAGCCTTGACGAAGTCAAGGATATCCCAGAAGGCATTCCTTGTGCGGGCTTCATCCTTGTAGTCATGTTTCTGATTCCCATAGATGATTCCGTCAATCTGAGCGACCTCCAGCAGATCGCTCACATATCTTGTATCCCCCTCTGTGCTCGTCCACGCGAAGACTTTCCCCAGCTGACCCCTCTCACGAGCTGAGCGGCCATTGCGCAACTCCGAACAAGTCATTCCCCCACGCTCATGGCAATCCCCGAAATCCTTCTGAATATTGACATGTCCATAGTCCATGACCCTCTGCCGCACCGGCAGAGACCGCGAAGTCGTAAAATACAGCTCAAAGACATTCCTGGCAGAGCCACTGAGAGAAATCGCTTCGTTCCCATTCAGCGAGTGCAGGATCTCCTTATAGCCCTGACTTTCTTCCGTTTGGTAGAAGCCATACAAGGCTCGGATGCCGACCGGCTCTAGCGTTTCGCGGACTAGATCACGCAGGGCCTGGATGGAGCATGGTTCGTAATGCAGGCATGCGTCGGGGTTCTTGATGTCCAGCCAGATGAAGGTGATGTTGGCGCCGTTCTTACGCTCCTCGGCGATGAATTGGAAGAGTTCGCGGGCGGAGTCGCCGGCGCTGTTTCTCTTGCAGTCGTGGTCGGCCCACCACTCGTCTGTGGCGTGAAGATCAACTTCTATTGCGTTGGCGCCGTGGGAGATCGCCGCCGTCACGGCTTCAGTTCGGAGAACTCGGTGTGCGATGGCGTAGATCGGTCGCGGGCCGCTGGCTAGAGCAGTCTGCACGGACGGGGCGGCCGCCGTAAGGCTGAGGAGGGACATCGTAGCCCACAACGTCCGTAAGAGAGAGGGCATCTTCGAATGGTATCTACTCATAGATTCCAATATACGATCGCAGAGGGCAATCCAGAGTCGAGTAACAGCAAGTGCAAAGCTGGAGACAGAATCAAAAAAAGCAGAATCACCGGTTCCTCGTCCGACAACTCAGCCCGGCGCACATATACTAGTCTATATGCTAGCCAGTTTCACCCTAGCAACAATGAAAAGAGCAATTATGCGACCATCATAATTCCCAGGCAATGAACATAGGGCTGTGTGCCAAGAACTCTCCTCCCCACTCCTTCCTTTGCCCTCTCGCATGCCGAGGATGGCTTTCTCCATCATGGGAAGACATTTCTCGAAGATCATTGCCTGCTCCGAAACCATTACTGATCGGACCAGGGCCCGGGAACCAACGGGACCTGAACGACGGATTTCGATTGGGCTCCCCTATCTTGGCGTGGTATTGGACACAACACACAACTCGCATTCTCCTCTCCTCTCGAGGTGGTCCTCCTGAGAACTCTTGGGTGGCAATGGGCAAAGGGCGCTAGAGTTGAGCCATTTTGTTTTGGTCCTCCGGAGATCCGGTGTTATTAAATTAGTTCCTTCACAGACTCCACTTCTGGTGCTATAGTAACCACTAGCCTAACCCGATCCCGAGCCCTAAGACAATGGCAGTCGGTACCGTGAGTTGGAGGGCTATACCCCCAGGAAGAATGATCCGGGACCCATACTCGACATGTGAAACATGAAATTATAGGAGAAATCAGATCCAAGGGGGAGGGGGAATGTGCTTGCTGTTTCAAGGCACACGTGTCGAGTAACGTAACTCGGTCCTAGTACTACCAGTGAATGATCGTGGACGAGGACTCCAGAGTAGTAACTATCGAGTATCCCCAATGACAAAGAACGCAAGATAGCGCCGCCAAGACACCGGACATACTTCCGACAGGGGGCTTCCAGAGAGACAGTCGACAGGGATGCCAAACGCTCTAGGGCATGGGTCATGGCGCCCATTCGAGGTCGCGTGCTCCTGTCTCGCTCCGGAGTGGCCTCTAGTCCCACTTATTCTGGGCAATTAGCTATATCCGGAACTCGGATATGTATATCTCTCATAATGCCGTTTCCCTTCCGGTGGTGGTACTATATAGCCTCAGCCCATGGGGGCCAAATCGCCATATGAAACGGCCTCTATAGGTATATGTATCGCCCGATTGCAGGCAGAATAATTCCTGACGGTGACGGTACTCGGAAAATTGCCAAAGGGCAAATGTTATACCTCAGAATACTATGCTACTGTCCATCCTCGACGGTTGTGCTCGGCGCTGACGTGTCTTCGTGATCAGGCCTCCCAATAGATGGGCTCAGGCGCACGTGAGATAAGGGTATAAGAGCTAGTAGTGCGAGCTTTGACTTCATTTGTCGAAGGAATTGCGCTATGGAGTCTTCTCGTTGGCTCTTGGAAATACCCCCTGTAAGAGAAGGCAAGTGAGCCGGTTAATTGTTAGACTATCTATCTATCTATCTATCCCCCTGCCTTGTCACACGACAATTACAAAGGACTCTGTGTCGTGCGGGCTATGAACCAATTGTCGAGCATAAATAGAGTTTGATACTTGCGTAGTGGAGATTTATCGATTTATGATTACGAGGCTGCATTGATATTACCGTAGAGCTGGCTCTCCCGAGATATATATTCCAAAGGCTCGCACCAAGAGAAGTACGATGGAATATAGTGAGGGCCACCTGTAGGATCAGGGTCGGGTGCCCTATCTTTGCATCTACGACGGCTTGAACTTATTCTACATCACATATACAAGTCTACAACCAGGAATACGATGGGTATATCAATTTCCACGAAGCGATTATGTCTCGCTGAAACGTTTTTAAGCATATCATCTAGGCAGTGACATAACCAATGCTTTCCGCAAAGTGACCTGGTGTTGCTTAGGTCGGAAGATTTAGTGTCACGACTTCTCCACATATCAATACGATAACCACTAAATCAAGCTAAAACACACAGAACCATGAACATGATGTAATTTGAATGATCTGCACGTCAGGTAATATCCTCCGTGCAAAGAAATTAGAATCGAGATCCAGTCGTTGAGGGATTTTTCTACCCAATAACGTCCCCAGCTGGATCGAAGCTTATCGAGGATAAGCTTATAAGTTAAATAGTCGAGTACCTCGAGGATGGGTCGTCTTTGCAACTTAATCTAGGCCGCTAAGACTTGATTTGACGAGATACGACGTGCTACTTACTGTGGGGATCTACTGGGTCTTGTTTCGTCTTGCAAATTTATCAACAAGGGTTGGTGTTGCAACTCTCCCTGACAAGTCGTGGGCGGGGGAGTCAGGGTTCAAATTAGGGTTAGGTACACTTTACGAGGTATCTCTTTTAGGCGAAGATGTGCAGGCAAGAATGTGTCATAAAACTAAGAGTAAATTATAATTGATTCAAGCACTGAACTGTAAAACCATGGGAATTCTCTATGATGCAGTATATGAAACTCAGGACCACACAGGAAGTTACCTATTCTCTGAGTCTTTGTCAGTTTCTGTGCTTCACTCGTACTATGAATGAAATGTATTGAATCGTGTTAGGGGCTATTTTGATCATGTCCCATTCCTTTATCGAAGGGAATATAGTGCTATAGTGACTCTAAATATCTCAGAAATGGAATATTTGATTCAGGATCATCATACCGATACTATATCTTTTCAGTTTCCCCCTTTCTCCGCCTCACAAACTCTCTATCTCTAGTTATATCTGCAGTTCTTACGTCCTCCTGGCCAGCCTCATGAAACATGATATACTCCTCCTTGAAGCCGAGAAACCTTCCAATGGAGGAATAAAGCAGTTGAGAAGAACTGGATGAGAGCATACAGCAAGCCAGCTATCAAATAGTCAGCGAGGGCGTATCCAGCATCTAGAGAAGAGTGCGAGAGAGATACTTGCATATGCATACAAAGACCTCAACCACTTCTCTGGTAGAATAACGGTTTGACGGCTGGTAGCATAGGCCTCAACCTGCAGGAATATGACTATATCTTAAAAAGCTTTGGCAGCTTGGGCACAACTATATTCGTCACAATCCAGATAGAGAGGGAAATATTGTATATTCAATGGCCAAAAATATACTCTGCCAAAGGCTCTCGCTCACCCACACGCGTCTTTCTATCTTAACTTACATGGCTATGTCGGTTGTCATCCAACCCACACACCCCTTTGGGCAGTGGCCATCAATATCCTGGCTAGGTTCGTCATATGAACCTTCAGCTAGACGGCTCACGAAATTGCTGCGCGATCCAGCGCCCATGATTCAATTATGAAATAGCTCGGCGTTCTCACGATACCCCAGTCACCTGGTGTGGTCATCAGCACTACTCTTACGCTGTAAGCATATTTGACATACCAGAAGAATGCTTTAAACCCAACCGGCTGAAGTCTGTGTCTCTGTGGGTACTGTGAGGACCCGGAAGAGTACATCGAAGACGTCAAGTACGCCGTGGATTATGACCGAGCTACGAAAGAACAGGTGGATATCGCTGATTAGGAAAAGGACCAGAGACTTTCATTCGGTGGTACTCTACGCGATGCATACAGTAACCAGGAGAAAGCCAATCAACCGCAATGTCCTGGTTAGTCCATATCTAAATTCCGGATTTGACGAAAGTTCTGGCACCGAGTGCGGAAAGTATGCACACTGGTATCTAGCTTATTAGCAGACTTTATTCTCGTGCTACTAGTGTTGGGATCTAGCGGTATGATGACGGCAAGAGGCGAAGACGAACAGACGGACTGTCCTCACGCTTTTAGTTTGAGAAAGATCTGAGGCTTGGATGGGATGTTGCTCATCGACTACCTCAGCGAGATCCCACCGTTTTGGGATAGACTTAGCACTCCGCCATCCTGAGCAAGAAGACAACGTCAGAGAGTCAGGGGATAGAGGGTATCACACCCGGCCGTTAGAAGGCTTGCCGGTGCCAGGGATGAACTAATTTTGCAAGGCTGCTAAACACCCTATGGTATGCAGATTTAAAGCGCAACGCCGAATAGGAGTGGTTTACCCTGCTGGATTCGGCTTTTACCAGGTAGACACACTGCCTACTGCACGACTGATGGTGTAGGTAGAGAAGCTCTCGTTCACATCAAGCTTTGTACGCCATTGGAAAACAGCGGCAATCTCCCTGAGCTCCCCCGAGAATACGGAAGTCAAGTTTCAAGTGATTCCAGAAGATCGCACCTATGAGGAGATAATACTCGTGACTCGAGCTGCCTACCTTGACTATCGTTGGGTTTTTGCCCATCGTAAGTCAGTGTGGATATCACTGGTGGTCAAATTTGAAGATAAGGCGTAACGACTCAGCGGTGTAAGTCATTCTAGAATCGCTTCATCGGACACCTTTCAAAGGGAGTTGTATTTCGCTAGTAGGATGTTGCCCTTTCGAGGTGTTTTATCTCATAGGAATATTATCGATACTTTTGCTGGCTGATTGCTGGGAGGTTTTTAGCGCAAGATGTGGCATGGTGCTCCTCTCGCTGCCTCTAAGCGCCATAGTCAGCAACAGCAGCAACGTCTTTCATGTCTCTCTGACCATCGATTCTCATTTTGAATGTAGCAGAAGTACGTTCCGAAAGAAGCGAACAGCAAGTGAATAACACGCATACAAGCCAATCTTAACAAGCTTAAACCCGCCCCTCAAATTGAAAGGGGAAATGAAGCTTGGATATACAATATCCGAGTACCCATATCCTCCCACAACATATTCAAAATCCCGGGGCTCCTAAATATACTAGGCCAACTGCATCACAAAAAGGAGCGATGTTGGGGGAAATCCTCAACCTTGAGACCAAGACATGTCGGCATGACTGGTCGTTGCTAGTGATAGAGGCTGGTGTATCGGAGTCAATGCCCCAACTAACCCAAGATGTCGCCTGGAGGATGTCCAATTTGGGTTCCCTCGGCAAAAACCTCCCGAAGTTCAACAGGGAGATCCATGGTAACTAATACTAGTACTTTAGTACCCTCCCACGCTGGAGTAATCGTCCTTGTACTCCGGTGTGTCGAGGTAAAGGTCGATGCACGGCAGGGATATATTCGAGCCACGAACACCAGAGACCCAAAATCTACTCCTACCAGACAAGACCCGCCCAATACGCAATTTGTGCTACTACCAATCCTAGCCCTATCCGGAGCCGCCGAGGCCAAATGATATAGGGCGTGGGCGAAGAAGAGCATGAAGGAGGGAATGCCCCTGAAGCTCTTGTCACCTCAGGCTCTGGCCAAAGTATGCAACCGAGGCAACATGAGTGTGGAGGTGGCCTTAACCGAAACCATACATATCATGGCTCGGCCACATATTACATCAGTTTGGTTGAGATTAACTTATATATCCCCATGTCGTGTTACCTCAACACAGGACCAGGTTCCCCTACTCGCTCGGAATCATCAGGACTATACCTGAAGTTCCGCGGAGGTCGTGCAGAGACAGATACATATCCCTAACACTAGGGTCCCTGCTTCATCGACCCCGGGCTTATTTTATACCAAATGATCTTCAGTTCTTTACAAGGACAGGGAATGCCGGAACATAGTAGCTGATAAAGGTGTGATCTTAAAGCGAGGGACTCCCACTTCTGAACAGTACAAAAATTATCAAATCAGCAAAGGGAGCTCCCAGTAATCCGCTACCGTACAAAATGCGTCAGAAGTGGCCATGGACACACTGCAATAGACAGCGGTACTTCCTCGAAGATCCGGTATCTATGAAACTAGGGTTGGTTTCTTACTCGTGGTGGTGGGTGCTACTCCCCCGTCTGCCTTCACTTCGTGAATGGCATCTTATGGACTCTACCGGACTCTATCGGAGGACATTCGATGGTGGAAGGATTAGCAAACCATGGAATACTCAGGATCCCCATATTGGGGATTTGTGAGGATTTTCTATAAGTAAGTAGTTTTGACCAAGTCTCCATATCAGATTGCTTTCTTAACATTCGGTAGTCCATTTCTTAAAAGGGGTTGTCAACTGCAGGGGATTTTGGGCCAATTGTTCCAGGGTATTCAACATTCATTTCCAGCATTTATCACTCGTGCAGATTCACCAAGCATATCTGATACACTGACTTTGTATTGTGACTCAGGGAACACTATGGATAGTGTGACGTGCCTTTCTAAATGACCTCGGCCAGAGTCAAGTGGTGAATATAGTGGCAACTCGAGATATCCCAATACACCAATGACAGACTGTATGAAGTGAACAAGCCAATGAAACACAAAGATACCCAAGGCACTAACGATCGATATCTGGAACATCCGCAACCATTCACGTTGGGCTACACTATCCTGGTTAGGCAAATGTGTATTGCGGGGGGGGGATCACGCACCTGCAATGTATTAGCTGGTGAGGATGAACATTACACGTACTATATAGTATCGGTATGCCTCACATTGTAATCTAATCCACAAATCATTGGCACTCGCAGTGTCCACTTAGATCGTCTGGCTGGTACTCAGCAATACGAATAAGTTACCGAGTACGGGCATTCCTGACCTTTATACGGAAACCTATATGGGGCATTCGTGGGTCATATAGACGGCTAGTGTTTGTGATCACAACCTTGGGAACATATGTATTAACGGGAATTATGCGTGGAAACCCCCTTCTCAAATCCGATGCAAAGTAAATAATGTACACAGAATCCAAGGAATAGTAAGTAGGTACTGCTCTAGGTAAATGTGGTGGTATGATGTAGTTCAACGCCATCTAATGCAAAGGATGAAAGGAAATAAAGAGAAAAGGAAGGGCGAAATAAGCGATCACTCGGCCTTCTTGTCGTCTTCCGCGTATAAATCTGAGTCGTCGAAGAAGACAGCTGACTGTCGGCGCATCTCCTGGAAAATATTTCCCGTGCTTCTCCGTCGGTTGCGTCGACTACTCGGTGGTTGTAGACGAGAAGAATCGCGAGATGACACATTGGAGTCAATCCCCGAGCTATCTGAGAGATCCTCTTTGTTGTCAGGCTGACGATCGGGGAGATTATGGTCCAGACGTTCTACCAGCGGATCCGAAGGCTTGTGGGCATGGCGGCGACTCCGACGGGACTGCGCCGGTGACACTGCGGGGGAGTATTGGTGCAGCCCTTTTAAGATTGCATTTTCGATCTTGAGCCGGTTCTTGATGAACTGTATCATGGGAAAGGCACTCTGCTGGCCCACGTTAAGCATGCGTGCCAATCGCTCAGGCGTAGGGTCCGAAAGGATATAATAGAAATCAGACGGGGTGGTCTTGGGCCAGATCGTTATGGTCCCACTGAATTTTTGAAGCCAAATCTCGCTCCAATCTTGGCCCAGCGGTCGTGGTAGCAGTTCTAAGTGCCGCAGGACTCTAAGCCATTTATTCATATCCAGCTTAATATACTGTTCTATAGCTGACCCCAGGAAACCGCCGCGCCACCCTCGGCCTCTCCGATGTGTAACCGGGCGACCAACGGATCCTCGAGAACTGAAGAAAAAGAGATTGATATGAGGGTTCACCTACTAGATGTGAGATATTCTGTACTTTGACGCATTTTGCGATAGAAACGGTCTTACCTGTGAAACTATAGGGAAGTTGACGTTAAAATGGAGATTTAACGCCCTGATGGGGATGTCGGTGCGTAAGCTACCATCCTTCCACTTATGTCCGAAGGAGTACGGCGCGAGTGTACCGTCGCGCTTCTTGGTCATTAGAACAACGGGATTGAGGATACCAGGGACCGCGGCTGAGGCCAGCACGGCGCTCCAAATGACGCAGTTAGGAGAAGTCAGGTAATTGGCCAAGATTGTAGGAGAATGAGGGTCGGATGGCACACACGAAACGTTCAATATACGTCCGGTCCGTTCGTATGCCTCTTTGAAGGTAGTGGATCCTCTGCAGAACCAACTACACTCACGAGCCCATGTAATAGTATCAAACCGAGCTCCTGTTCGCCACCAACGCCAAACCCATGAGGCCATGCCCTCACTACTCGCCCGTATACGATGTGCCAGAGCAGGGACGAGGAGTTGTTTCAGCTCTTCATCGGTCCTGGTCGCGATTAAGGCGGCGACCAATGCTCCCCCCGACGTTCCCGTTATGATTTCGGGCAGGACTCCGTTGTCTAGCAGTGCTCTAGCCACACCGAAATGATAGTAAGCAAACGTGGCACCTCCGGATAAGCAAAGGGCAGCCCGTCCAAAATTGGTATCCAGATGCTTAAAATGCTGATACTTGTCTTCACTGCTGACCCGCTTATTGCTCGATACCACCTGGATGCACTTCTCCACTTCGTCGATATACTCCTGCACAAGGCTCTTCGTTCCGGAATATGTTTCACTATAGAGTCGAGGATTTTCCACCCCGGCGAAGTTGTTCTTGACACAGCCCTCCAGTAGCGCACATAGTTCCTCGGTCGCAGAGGCCACAATCGAGCTGGAAACCCCATTTCGCATCTGCAGTTCGACATCTGTCCGTGCCTTTCTTAACTGATTGACCAGTTTGTTGATGGTGAGATGATCATAGTACGCATATTCATCGATCTCCTTCCATTGCTGGTTTCCCAAGTGGTCATCGAGCGCTTGGGCGGCTTTCAACCAATCATTGTAATCTGTCTGCTTCCAAAGTTCCCGCCTGAGAGATTCCTTCTTGCCCCTCCAGGAAACCCATCTTTCATACAATACGATGTAAAAGCGGGTCAATGCATAGGCGAAACCAAGGACGGTAATCCAGCCAAACACGATGAAAAGAAATGGCCATTTCAGGACGGTATACAGGACACCTTCCCTCGTTTCATCGGTGGTTCGGCGAGGCTTCTTTCGGCGACCGCGATTCTTCCGAACTCGTTGATAGATAGGTCGCCAGTCGTTGAGAGCTACCAAGGAGTTGGATTCATTGTCGTTCAGCGCATTCTCGAATTGGCGCAAGTCATCGGGGTCAATAAATTCTCGGTCATAGTCCGGGATCGATGTGGGATCGTAGATGTCGCAAGCCGCAGACTTCTCCGATGAGTTCATTGTTGGATATGGCTCATGATGGATGGTAAGTCGATATGGTCGAGAAAGGTGTTGGGATCTGGTTGAACGACCAATGGATCCAATGGCACGGAATCCTTGTCAGCTCAGGCAAAATGTTCCATGTACGTCGACGTCACGTCAGAAGCTACACCGCCTCGCAGGTCGGACACCAGCCACAGCCTCTGTGGCGAGCGAGCTTGGCATTCTGGCTCTAATCGCCACCGAATCTCCCGTAGAAACCGTTGGTGTCCGTTGCTAAGTGTTGTTGACCCCGCGCTCGTCAAGACGGACCGAAAACAAAGAACCATGGGTCCCACCAGACATGGGTTTAATCTTCTTTGACGAACGTGCTTTCAAAGTTACACCGAGGAGTCTTATACTAGTACTAGGTATCTGTACATACTTACATCCATCCATACATACATTACCTCTAAAATAATGACCATCATAATAACTATTGAATTATGAACAATAATTATAATCCTAGCTCCCTTCCCGTATTTTTTATTTTTTTCTTTTTCCGAAGGATTCTTATCACTTGCATTTCGTTTCCTTCCGTCGAGACAAACAATATGCAGAGTCAGACCGAAGGATCAGACCATCACTGCATGCAGATTTGGTATTTGGTATCTGCTCTATCACCTTTTCAACTTCTTACCCGACAAAACGGCAATCAAACCTTAGAGAAATCTGATACATCTCTCAACCATGGGAATCAATCCACCCCTCCATGGCCGTCGTCACCCCACAAAAACCCCTTTGTATTCTCCTACAACCACCGCGATAAAACGTGCTGACCTAAATGACCCGTGACGCTGAATAGATCGACATTGCAGAGAAGCGAAGGAGACTATCCTTACCCGAAGTATCGCATGATCACCGGCCGACGGGTTAAGTTTGAGCGAATTACATAACAAAGGGTAGCCACGTATGGCAATGGAATGAAGCATGTGTCGCTGAAATCCGGGGGGCATCGGTATGCGTCCTGCCCACGCACACTAACTAGCATTCTGCGTGGGGGAGAAAACACGCGGGATCGGCCATATGGACTGACCTACCACGATCATAGAGATATTGGGTCATGGATGATGTTGAATGCGCAATCAATGTTGACAACTCCGGGATTCCCATCCATACACCGTGTCACCTTCGACAACGGAACCCCGATGGTAATAAGGTAGTAGGGAACACCTTCCTAGTCGTATCTTCATGTACAGTTTCATTTCGACCAGTTGGAAGAAGTGCCGCCTCTTTCCAGAAGCACTTCACAGCATTAGCGGCCTGAATCTCAATAGTACCGCCCGGTTATACTGTATCTGCGACCGTCTGTATCGCCTCTCAGGGTTCGAGACTGGGCCAACTAGACCGCGTTGACTATATTGCAAACAAGCCTCTTAGAACATCGAACATTGCATTGCGGGGTAAATTTCCAGTCAGACCGGAGATTTTTACAAGTGGCAAGCTAGGAGGGGTCCTGTTGAAGAAAGCTCCTAATAATAGTTTAGAAAGAAGCAGTTGTTCGTCAAGATTACTGGAGATTTTTTTCTTTGAATCCAAGGCGACAAAAACAAGGCGCGGGTGGATGATTTGCAGCTACTGCTCGATCTGGTTGGTCTGACTGCACACTCGTGGACTAAACCAGTCCAAGTATAGCCGATGGAACTTAATCCTCCAGCTGCATTGCTCGAATGGACCATTTTAGCCAACTCGCTTGGGTGCCGCCGGAAGACTTTATCATGCAATAAAAATGCATGGGGAACGTGACCACAGCAACAGTTGCCTGATGAGGATGAATCTGTAACAACTCACTTCTTACTTACAGTAGTTGCGATATTTTTTGCCCTCTTTCTTTCTTGATTGCACTTGTCCTCGATTCAAAACTTTACCTTCTGATTACCTTTCATTGCATTTCGTTCCACCAATATGCTCTTCTCGCTCCTTTTTTTACCCACTCGATCCAGGATGAAGCGATCCGCTCTACCAGGTTTCTCAACCCGAAGATTTGGATATCTCGGCAAATGAAGACAATGGTTGCCATTTTGGCGGTCTACCCATTTTATTTTATTTTATTTTATTCCCCTAGTAATGAAATAAACTCGTCGCGCGGTAACCGCTTGGTGTTTCATCATCGGCTCGCATCCTTGGGACCTTCACCCCCTTTGTCTTTGGGATGGAATTCCTGAGTGAATCAATCGCTCTCGTGGCTTTCCTAAAAGGGGAGGCTGCATCAGGGCTAATTTTAAAAAACCTTTTTACCCCAACACCACCACCTCATCTTCGCCCTTGTTCTCCCGCATTCTCTCTAATGCATGACGATCGGGGTCGGTGTTTTTTTCCACTGGGTACGTGTGCCACACACAACTTCGAAGATACTCCCTTCCTTATCGACATCTCTGCTTGGCACTTCTTAGCCCTTCGTCACTGTATGAACGCAAATGCCTACTCGGACGAATGTGATTGGTAGGAGAATCTCACCTCGCGGGAGCCACCCGTTGATCATTCGAGCGGTGGACTCCAGTGCCCTTTGGGTGGAGACCCGCCTCGTCAGATCTTCCATATCCACCAGTCCACCGACTAATCACCGCCTGCGTTGCCCTGTGGAGGATTCGCTTTGAAAAGGATTTCTTTTTTTGTTCTTTCTTGCTTCCTTTCTTTGCTTTGCCATAAAGACTACGATGTCATCAATTGCTGATCATGTGAGTGGCCCGGGGCGTGATTGGTGACGGGCAGAAAAGGAGTCCCATTCCAATGCGCTCCGATGACCCATTTCTTCCTCCTCCGTGCACTGTCTGTACGGAGTCGAGATACGCATACGGAACCGCCTCTTATTCAGTTGTCTGGCACTGACGTAGTATACAGAGGATGTAAGGAAAAATGTTGCTACGTCGGGGAGTGGAAGAATCATCAGCCCCAACATGGTGCTGTCGCCAAGAACATTCTTACCCCATCGTGTCTTACACCATGATCCAGGGATCTTGGTCAACACCCCCAAGGAAACCTACTCCTTACTTCATGCATAATATCGAAAGGTTATATGCCAACCCGCCAATGCAGATTACTCTTCTTCTCCGTCCTCCTCTCTGGTGCAGGACTCCTAGCTTGCTAAGTTATGCAGAGCCTGATTTGGTGAACTTATTTTCCTATTGGTGATACCGCAAGTCTCACTATAGGAGTAGGTACATGCTGCAAGTCAAGAACATACAGCTGTAGTTCGCTCGGCATCAGTAGGTTAGCCGTCCAGTTAATATGGCAATGCACGCCCACGGACAGTAAAACTTGTTTTCACACTTGATACTTCTTCGCCTGCCACCTCAACTCTACTGGTAATTTAGAGGCAATATATGTATCATGTTTGAAACATGGTTGAATCGCCTGAGGTATCATGTGGATCCTCCATTCGACCTCCATCAGATACGTCTCGTCTGAAGATGCGGCACGAAAGGTTGTCTGTTTCCATATCCGGGGGCGGGTTACGGTCATGTACCAATCATGGGCGTCATCCTTTCAAAGCCACCGACCAATATCCTTGTTACGATCGGTGTTTAGAAGAGATCACACGAACGTGGGCCGCTGAGACGAAGACGAAGTCGAAGAAGGCCAAAGGAAGAGGGCGGGTTGGACCCGTGGATCAAGTATGATGTATGTTTAATGACCTATTTTCCGAGTTGGGACAATAGAGGGGTGGAATTACCGAAGAATGTGTGGTGTGATGATGGAGCATGAGCGGTGTGACTGACAGGCGGATACTCTTTAGTAACAGTAGTATATCGATGATACGATCGGACTAGTGTTATCGTTTTCTCCGATAGCGCTGGACTCACAGATCCGTCTCATTCCCTCTATCGTTCCTGATTCTTTGGTCGATTAAGATATCAGCTCAATGCACTGACTCAAGATGAAAGATGCAGAACACATGAGTCAAGGGAAATTAAAAACGCGACCGTCCATATAACATGACTGAATTTCTCTCGGTCCGAAGTAGGCTGAGGTCATTTGATACTAAAATATTGAGGAACTAACAAATTAGCGCCCTCCACTTGAGCCTCCGAAGAATGTCAACGTCAGTGCGAGATACCGACGCAGAACTCCGGCACTGATAGGAAACAAAAATGCGGGAGGTACCTCCAGGAGCTCTTTGTTCCGAGTTTCGTCTCTGGTAGTGTTGTAGTAACCGTAGGATCTCATGCACACAAGCGCCATGGATCTGTTGAGACGTTTCTAGACCCCATCAAAATGAAGCCGCTACTGTATGGCCTTTTTGCACTATACCTATACTTAGGAACGATGGGAGGATTTGGTATTACTAGTACTAAGGTACCTTAGTACTAGTGATACCCCTATTGCCTATTGGCGCCATTCCTCTGCATGCGCCAACCTCGAACACCCCCTCGAGCCTCTATACCTGGTCAAGCGTCATGCAGGTGACCAGGATATGCCCGTGATTCGTCCAATGCCGGCCGACTTGAAATGCCCGCCAGGACGCTATCGGCTGCACGTTGCGCCCCACCACCAATCACGATGTGTACTGTCCGTACCAACAGGTGGGTCTTCTCAACCTTAGGTAACGAAAGCACGGGTCACCCTAACATCCTTTCCAACCATCATTTCCCACCCCTCAACAAAACAAAAAAAAAAAAAAGGCAATGTGCAAAAAAGGAAAACGGAAAAAACTTTCCACTGACCTGCAGATGGAGGTTGAAGCCTTTTTTGAATTGGTTACGAACAAAACAAATTAATCCTTAGTGATCAGCTCATCTGCCGTCATGGAAGAAGCACAGATACGAATCATATTGCGAATTACGAATTGCCTGTTAACTTGGTTCATCGATAGCCTTTCTGTCGTCTTCGTGTTGACCTCTCGTCATTAAATTGGGTTTAATCTATTCTCGCATCATGATATTCAATGTACACTGTAAAGGGCCGATCGGGATACCCGCTCTCGAGGGACTCGGAAAGTTACTCCACCTTACAGAGCCGAAGAATGTCACTTCCTGGGCTGGATGTTATGTTGATTGATGACATGACACTCCTTTCAATCTGAAACTGATAGATATTTGCCGTTCCAATGGTTCACCGAAGGGGCCAAGAATCATTCCCCAAATTTCGGACACTGATGACTGGTACAGGAGTGCGATAGAGAAGGTTCGCAACCCCGCCATCGGAGATACACTCATTCTCTTTGGTCAATCTTCCAGAAAAGAGTCGTCTTTATGATTTGATAAGGATAGATGAGCGGTCGACACACGCTGAGTAACGACTAATATATACGAACCATTGTGGCCACCAGTGAGATTTACAGATAAAGGGGTAAAAGGCTAAAACAATTAAAAAAGAGAGAGAGAAAAACGAAAAGAGAAATCCATGGATCCATGATGCATACGAGGTATACCGCATACAGCGTAGTATTTCCCAACTGTACCCGGCTGCGCCCGTACCGTACGGTACGTATGCATGTATGGACCTTGAGCACGGGTACAGCGGCTCGCCAACCAAGGGGAGATCAGAACACCGATAAGAGGGTATCATTGTATATACGATAATTAATTATATTAGTATATCGCCAGCCGCTGTTCCCTCAGCCTTTTCTCTCTTCCTCCGCTTCCATTTTTCCTCTCAACCCCCCTCTTCTCGCATGAGTATATATCTCTATATCAAGAAAAACAGGCTGGACGGTCATCCTCGCCATTGATCCGGATCTTTTCTTGCACTGTATTAAAAATACCTGTTTCTGTTAGTTTCTTACACTTCTATTTTATTTTTGTCATACATTTTTTTCTCCGTTGCCTGCTTGACATTTTTCCTGTTCCCCATTTTAACTCAAGCTAAATTACCCTGTCATTCGCTGCTGACGCCTCTCAGCCCCTCTCAGCTGATTGATCGAGTGCACATCCATATCCACCGTTGCCCCCCATCATCCACCACCACTAATTCCACTAGACGGTGGTTCTCGCATTTTAGCGCCCTTGGATCCTGTCTTTTCTATCCCATCCCATCCCGTCTCCTCCTTTTGGGTGGTCACCGTTTTCAGCACGCCTCATTTTCTCTGTCCAGCCGACTACATCTTCCCCCAGCTGAGTGCTGAGAATCACCTCGTCTCAGCTCTCTCCCTCCAAGCTATCCATCAAGCATTGTTGTGGTTGGAGACCTCGTGAATTCGTATCAGGCCTCTTATCGATTATTTTAATCCCGGAGTTTTTCCAGGTATGCTCACCTCTTCCTTCCTTTTTTTTTTCTTTTTTTCTTTTTTCTTTTCCACACCCCTCGGTCCGGTTGCGATTCCCAATAGCCCTGGAGCCTCTACTTGGTTACCACAGACGGGCATGGGAGACGTGCTTCAGTAATCGTTGCTGACTGTTTGCTTCCCCTGACGTAACAGGTCCTCTCGCGTCTCACTTTCTCTGGTTGTCAGCAAAATGTCGACTTCTGTTTTGAACGCTGCGAGTAGTTGTTGAGCGCTCCTCTTCAAAGTTCGCCTGACGTGATCGTGTCTCGTTGGGCGAGGCATTGTCCGTAATGGAGAAGCTGAACAATGAAGACGGACAGCTTTTCATAAAGGTTCGTATCTCATGCATGACACAGATCTTGTATCATTCTTTGTCCTGGCTCGTCAATAGACTGGCTTCTTTGTCCACTAACCTGGGACTATTATGCAGAATCTCGCCAGTTTCGTACGAACCCATGAGAAGGCACTCGCCAACGCGCTTCAGTTGAAACGCCAGCCTAGCAAAAATGCGTCCACCCAGTCGAGCTCGGCTACCAACTCGGCCTCATCGGCTTTGGCGGCAGCCTTGTCATTCGGTGCCTTGAAATTCACCTCTCAAACTATCAAACCGCTAAACTTACCCTGACCCCTCACCACCTCTTCTATCTCCTCTCCCGATTCGAGGATCTCTCCATAGCCGTGGGCCCTATGAATGTTAGACTGGAGAATATTCATACAGACGTGTCGCAGTCCTATGTTTCGTTCCTGAATAAGCCTCAACGGTCCAGGGGCGACAGGGATTCTATCCACTCTGTATCAAGTGTCCGTAGTGTCATGTCTGGTATGAGTGCTCTCTGGTCGTCATTCGGGCTAGGCTCGAAGGACTCCGTCTCCAAGTCAGAGAAGGCCAAAGCAGCCCTAGAAGCAGATCTTAAATATCTATACTCTGCTTTTACTAAAATCCCGTGCCTGCGTCTAGCCCCTGACCGTCGTGCCCGCCTGATCCGCGGATACGAAGAGTTTCCTTTTGATACCGCTGTCCCTCTCCACTCCTTTAAAAATTTGGGTGGACTAGAGATAATTGATATAGACTTTCGCTCGTTTTTCGGCTGGGACCGACTATCTGAGCAACTGCGCACCCTTACTGTGAAAAGAGCCAAGATCGAAGATCCGGGGGATCTGTTGACGGGGATAGTGTTGGACGACATTGACAAGCGCCGGCGGCGATCGTCCAAGAATCAACAATCGCCTGTTCTCGGGTGGAGTGGGAATACATACCCTCAGCCGGTCTACAAGTCCGACAACTCTGGCTCCCTCTCTGCTCCAGGATCCCCGGTGGCTGATACGACGTTCGGTACAAGCACCAGTCCCCAGGCGGCCCCCATGCTTAGAGTAGGATCCGAAGGTGCTAGAGGGCATGCACGAACGGGAAGTATCTCGCCTACGCGCCCGACGAGCTCCAAACACTCTCACCGTCATAGCCGGCGCATACGACGCACCGGATCTGGTAGTTCAAACTCAAGTGATAACACCGGTCATCGTAATGGAAGTTCTTCAAACCTGGCTGCTGGCGGTCTTCCGCCGTCCAAATGGCAGTTTTTGCGCCATCTGGGTCTACCAGACAACTCTTTAACCTCCATCACAGCCGCCGGGCTTGCTCCGGTCGCCAATACACTGTACTCGCTTGATCTGTCGGCGAATCTCTTCACCGATGTCCCGGACAGCCTCGCAACGCTGGTTGCTTTGCGAGCCCTTAATCTCTCAAACTGCATGATAGAATCTCTCCACTCACTGTCTCGCAACCCTCTTCCTGCTATAACCGCTCTTAACCTTCGCGGCAACCGGCTTCGCTCGCTTGCGGGGATTGAAAGGCTACTCTCCCTGGAAAGGTTGGACCTCCGAGACAACGACCTGACCGACCCCACTGAGATTGCCAGACTTACGAGTCTCCCTGAGATACGGGAGATTTGGGTGTCTGGAAATCCTTTCGTGAAGACGCATTCCGGCTACCGCGTTGTAATCTTCAATCTCTTCCGTCGCACCCCGGGATACTCGGAAGACATCATTATCGATGGATCCAGTCCAGGGTACACGGAGAGGAAGCAGCTAGTTGATCGGGTTGCCGAGCCCGAAGGTACCCCGGTCATACGATCAGCTGCCGCGGACCACTCGGCCGTCGTCAGCAAGCCAGCCAACACCGCAGGACTGGGAGCCGCAGCTGCCGGGCCCGCTGAGGGAGATAATGGTTATGCACGACGAACACTGCAAAATGAATATGGCGTTGAGTCTACTCGTCGGAAGAAAGGCCATCGAAGGAGGATTGTCAACACGTCTGTGGAGAAGGTCTCAACTGATGGTAAAGAAACCCCAGGTGCGATAGTGCCTTCTATCCTTCCTGTTGAGCATATTCAATTACCCGTTGATCCATTTGTGACACCGTCTTCCGACCGTCAACGGAGATCTGATGGTGGACCTCAGGTCGGACCTGCGAACGTTCAAAGCCCAGAAAAGGTCGACAGTGATCCAGGCGTCTCCAGCCAGCCGATGAACGAGTCTTTCATACCTCGGGCAGTCCAAGACCTGGACTGGAACGTGGATGACAATTTTTACCGGCGGCAACTGGAGGCTCTGAAGCACGACGTTGGCAACACCTGGCTCCATGCGCTGGGAGACCGTGGCTGGGATCAGACACCACGGGACATCAACGCTCCTCGCACGGGTGTGAACCTTGGGGATTCTGCAATCATCCCAGCGGAGGCACTCACCCGGGCAAACAATCTGCCCATCCTAAGCGGAGGCCGACCCTGAGTTGCCCATCCGTATCTTCTGGTTGGTCTACCACCAAGCAGCACAAAAGTCGTTCAAGTTGACTCGTTTAACTGGTTCCTTTCGCCTATCAATTTCTTTTGACTATTACAATCACCCCCGTCACATTTCCTACTTGTGGCAGTGGCAGTTAGCCACTGAGTGCATTTGGTGGCGTTCTATAACCTTTCGACATAGCCGGCCGGATGTCTGAACATTTCTGCTTTTTACGACTACGATATTTTTACCCTCTCCCAACTCTCCTATCTACCGTACACCTTGCATTCGACCGTTTCAGGCTGGTCCATGTTATGGGAGGCAATTTATTCACGAGATTCACCGTCTCTAGACCGCATGTATTATTGTATTTGGTGAAGGGTTTACGGTGTTCACCGGCGTTCTGAAGATTTCTGTTTGCTTTTCTTTTTTTTTTCCTGGCCAGCCTTTTGATGAGTTCCTGATCCTCCTTCTTTTTCGCCTCTTTTTAACTCTTCTTCTATTCTTCATCCTCTCTAATGATTGACCGAGGGGGCTCGACTGGCACCTGTTGAGATGCCATTGTGTTGACTTGCTTGATGTATACCTCTTATCTGTTGTTTCCTTCTCCTATCATCCCCAATTACCCCCTGCTCGAGTTTCGGAGTTACGCAGAGCAGTGATGAAGTTCGGATCTAATGCATGAGACATGAAAAGAAGAATGTGCGACGAGTTACTTTGCGCGCGTGAGAGAGCCGAGAGTGAACCAATCTCTCCGTGAATCCAATACTAGCAGTAGTGATTGAATGCAAAAGCGCGTTGGGCGTTGACGAAGATGCACTGCGTTATCGATTCCGCGTAGGAGTAAACGTGTCGTCGGGATAAGAAATGCTAGGCGACTAAGGCGCGTAAGTGCTTTATGCACAACATCTACTGGCAGGAGAAAATATGATTTGAGGGGCGGCCATGGATCGGAATTCATTTTTCTCCTACTGGTGAGGGGGAAAGACTGCGCGCGATCGGAGGGTGGCGAACGAGGAAGATCAGATGGGGGATCGGATAGGAGATGTCTGAATGTTGCTAGGGGGGGAGAAGAAGAGAAGGGAATGTAGTCGTCATGATTGTCCAGTTTTCGTTCGTATCATGGTTGAAAGAATTGAGGCTTCAGATGAAGTTGAATGAATGAATGGATGGATGGATGGATGGATGGACGTTCATTACTACTAGTACTCAGTACCTACTACTAGTACTACAAGTACTAGTAGTACGAAGTAGCAACTACGAGGAATACATTCTTCCCAAACCGACGACGGACCAATGAGGGGGCGAGGATGGCCGGGCGGCGAAGCGGTTGAAGGAAACCTTTTTTTTTTTTTCCTCTCTCAGGTTGACAGTCTCGTCTTTTTCACCCTCTCACTGGTCAAGCTGGTGAGTTCCTCTGCTGCCCTTTGATCTCCTGCCCCGTCTGTCTCGACCCTCCTCCTCCTCCTTCTCCTCTTCCCTCGCTCCCTCTCCCTCGCTCGTCTTCAAGAATTCAGCAAAAGAAACAGAAGCAAAAAGCAAAAGGAAAAAGTCTCATTCTCATTCTGCTGCCCAAATAGGTCCCCCAATCTAGGCCGAATTATCAAAATTTTCAGCCGTCTGAGCGGAACAGGAAAAAGATCCCTTGATTGCCGACGCTTCTCGCTCTCGCTCGCTCGCTCACTCACTCACTCACTCACTCTCTCCCTCTCTCAACAAATCCCTTCCACAACAACCCCTTCACGCCACCACAAGATCGCTTTCGCTTTTCGAGCAAGCGTTCCCATCTCAACCCTCCGATTTGCACCGCTTTTCGGCCATTCCATCCCATCTGATTTCCCCCAAAAGGGAAAAAAATAATAGCCTTGTCGAGTTTTCCGCCAAAGACTCTATTTTTTTTTCCGTGTTGCTCCTCCACAGTCTTTCAGGCTTCGTCTCAACACCCGGAATTCGCACCACCTCGCTCTCACCGCGCGTCATCTACGATCTGAAGGGGAGTGTTTGATCTTCACACCTCGTCTGGCTCCTCGCCAGATTTCCCCATTGTACGAGGCCATTCGGCCTGTTTTCGTTTCCCTATCTTGTTGTTCCCTTTAGATTCGTTTGGTAAGCGCTCCACCCCTCTTTCATCGCTGCCTCAACCACGACGAGCAAGAAATCTCCCGAGCGCATTGTGCACGCGTTTTTCGCCGGGCCCTGACCAGATTTATCGAAATTTTCTATCCGTCATGACGGGAGAGGGATGCTAATCGTTTGGTTATCACAGTATAGACGCCGCGTCATCGTAACAAGCGCTTCGCGAACTACCCTTTATCCTTCCTTTTCTTTCCTTTTTTTTTCCTTTTCTTTCTTTCCGTCGTTGCCTACGGTTGTGTGCATTATCTCCTCTTTGTTTTTCTTTCGCTCCCGTCGTCTCTCGTTAGAGCCCCGTCGCCATGGCTGATCAGGAAGTGGATTTGGACTCGATCATTGATAGATTGTTGGAGGTGAGGGGTAGCCGCCCGGGCAAGCAGGTCCAGTTGTTGGAATCGGAGATTCGCTATCTCTGCACCAAGGCTCGGGAAATTTTCATCTCGCAACCCATCCTGCTAGAGTTGGAAGCGCCAATCAAGGTAACGCCGCGGCCTTGGCTCCTGAGCCGGAATCCCAGGTAACAATGGTATTGTCCCTGACGGCTAACACGCTGGCGCGATCAGATCTGCGGTGATATTCACGGCCAATACTACGATCTTCTGCGTCTTTTCGAATACGGCGGATTCCCGCCCGAGGCCAACTACCTGTTCCTCGGCGATTACGTAGACCGTGGCAAGCAGTCCCTCGAGACGATCTGTCTACTCCTGGCCTACAAGATCAAGTACCCCGAAAACTTCTTCGTTCTTCGTGGAAACCACGAATGCGCGTCCATCAACCGTATCTACGGCTTCTACGATGAATGTAAGCGGCGGTATAACATCAAGCTGTGGAAGACTTTCACCGATTGCTTCAACTGCCTCCCCATTGCGGCCATCATTGACGAGAAGATTTTCACCATGCACGGTGGTCTGAGCCCCGATCTGAACTCCATGGAGCAGATTCGTCGTGTGATGCGTCCCACTGATGTAAGTGTCTCCCGGTTACCCCACCCTCACCCGTCCGGGTTGTCTGTTGGAAGGCGATTTTTCTTTGCCCTCTGGCAGCTCAGCCAGGCGTCACGATGGGTTCTCCCAGATATCCAAATCCTCTCGCCTGGCTCCTGAAGCTCAAGGCTTGGCCTGCTAACGGAAACAGATTCCTGACTGCGGTCTCCTGTGCGATCTTCTGTGGTCCGATCCGGACAAGGACATCACGGGCTGGAGTGAAAACGACCGAGGTGTCTCCTTCACGTTTGGTCCCGACGTCGTCTCCCGTTTCCTTCAGAAGCATGATATGGATTTGATTTGCCGTGCACATCAAGTGGTCGAGGACGGCTATGAGTTCTTCTCCAAGCGTCAACTCGTCACGCTTTTCAGTGCCCCCAACTATTGTGGAGAGTTCGACAACGCTGGTGCCATGATGAGTGTCGACGAGAGTCTACTCTGTTCCTTCCAGGTATGTTGCCACTCGTGTTGCCCCCGCTCAATGGGACGATGTAGGAAGCTAACCCGTTCCTCGCAGATCTTGAAACCAGCAGAAAAGAAACAAAAGTACGTTTACGGGGGCATGAGCTCAAACAGGCCCGTCACTCCTCCGCGAAAGCAAAAGAAGAAGTAAGACATACGAGCTTTTCCATGTGCAGCAGGTTCGGACGGAGATAAACACAACATACCCACCCACTCATCACCACACGAGACCGGATCCAGATCCCCCGCATCATCGATGGCCAGTGCATTAGACGGTCGGAAGCAGCAGATACAACAGGTCACCCGAAAGCGCCTTACGATATGCAGAGCGTCATTTCCTCCCCCGCATACCACCTCCAGCGACTCCGAGTGATATCTTTTTCTTTACGCTGAATATGTTATTTTCCTTATCTCTTTATATGGAAGGTACTTCTGCTCCCGTCGGGGTCGGTGTTTTATTCCTTTTTTTTAACCCTTTTTTTTCCTCTACTTTCTATTTCCTTGTTTATCTTCACTTCTGCCTTTTACTTTTCCTTTCCTTTTCAATAACTCTTGTCTTGTCCGAATCATTTACTGAGGGAGGGGAAGCGACGGGCTGCATTTGGTGTTTTCCGTTTGCGCTTTTTTGAAAATCTTCCTGTGAGTGTAATGCCAACCAAATAAGCAACATGTCCATGCCTTTGAACTGCAAGATCCATCCCATCCTCCAATAGCCGTCCTTGCTTTCCCTGCCCTTCTGTCCTCCATAACCCTTCGCCCAGTGGAACCGTAATGGATCCCCCCGAGGGTCTTGTGAAGCGGCCCCGTGCCTGAAACTTGAATGGATTGGTTGACTTGACGATAACGAACACCACATGCCATCATATCAGCATATCATGTATCCCTTGTCATGTTTATGAGAAGTCCATGTTATCGATTGATTCTTTTTATCTAGCGGCAAAAGAAATCCGACACCGATGCGACAACAGTCTTTGCTACCCTTCCCCTTTCCTCTTCCTGGCTCATCTGTGCAGAGGTGGTGGAGGTTTTTTTCGGATCAATTCGTTCGATTCAATGTATTACTGTATTTTAGAGGCATAATCATCGGACTTGTTGATTTCTTCCCCTTTTCTCATTTGGGCAAAGACTTCGTTGGTAGAAGGGCCTACTAGGTTTTTGAAGTACGTTGAATGGGTTCTCTAAGATCTACAAAGGTAATATACGACCAATCCCGTGTCCTTGCATCATGTATCGAGAGCTATTCCATATAGTCATGATGTAAAACTGCTATCAGGTTCTCTGGATCTCAAGTTTAGCGGTGGGATTCTGGACTGCCCCTAGTCAGTGTATCTATAACGCTCAAGATTTTTCACGTGGGACTCAGAGCAAAAAGAAAATTAGACCTAGTAAATAGCTAATTCGAACAAGCTAAATCGATTGACGATTGACCATAATCAATTACATGCCACCGAAACCAGGAGAGACGATGTGCGAGATATCAAATATAGAAAGAAGTACTCCGTCCAGTCCATCTACTCATGAACTCCCCCCTCCCCCTTTGTAAATGTTTCCGCTCAAGCTTGCCTGCACTTTTGGTTTTTCAAGCTTAAACGTATTGAGACAGCCACCTGATACCCTCGCCGTAGCCTGTGATTGATTAGTTGTGGTGTTTCCCTGGGGTGACGGATGGATTATGAATGGGGCTGAGGGGCTTGGCGGGACTCACCCTGTCTCATCACAACACTGCACATGAAGACCTCAATAGGTCGGATGCCCTCGAGGGGCACCTTGCCCTTTCCTGTGGTCTGGTAGAGTCCCAGCTGGTGTCTGAGTTCGTCCTCGCTGACAGCGTCGGGGTGGTCGATCTTGTTGCCGAGAATGAGGAAGGGGACCTTGGCGAGCTCCTCCATGGCGAGGAGGGCGTCGAGCTCGGCCTTGGACTCGGGGAAACGCTCGTGGTCCTTGGCGTCAACGAGGAAAACGATACCGCTCACTTCGGGGAAGTAATCCTTCCAGAGACGACGGGCTGTACTCGGAGTGTATTGTTAGAAGTTGATTCACCCGATCAAAGGTGTACAGGGCGAGTTGGTTGGGGATAAAGCGTAGATATGAGGCGGGATAGATGTTGTGGTAAACTGTGTTTGATGCACTTACCCTGCTGGTGACCACCCAAGTCAAAGGTAGTGAAGCGGTTATTTCCAATAGCGAGCTCCTCCGATGCTATTGTTGGTGCCCCGTTAGCCTTTGTACCAATTCGCCACCCGATTCTAGTCCCCCGGTAAATCGACCCGTGCCACGTCCACATCGTTTTCAAATCAAGGATACATACTAGGATGAGCGGTAGGCTGGAGAACGGCAACCCGGTCGTTCTAATATTTCTCCTCGCGTTAGCATATGGTTTCCCCGTCTTTCATTTCCTGGGCCGCAATTGAGCGGCCCCGTCACACTGCGCCTGGGTGTACGGTGGCGGGAACCGGAGAGCACGTGCAGGGATAGGTACGCACCTTCAACATGTGCAGAAGGGTCGTCTTTCCGGCATTGTCGAGGCCGAGGAAGAGGAGCTTGGCGTGCTTGTTGAGCAGGCCGAGGGAGGCCAGGACATCGTAGACTGTGCGGAGGCGACCATTAGCGACTGTATTTCTTTCATGGACGGTGTCTCAAAGTAGAAGATGTCCAGGTAGTGGAAGGGATCAAGAAGAGATCCTGTCCCAAGGGGGGAAGGTATAATGGAGTTTTGCATTTGGGTATGCCGATCGACTTCTTCAAAAGCAAGCGGCCGATCGGGTAGACAGGGAACGGGAACAGCACGTACACCAGTTAATGATCCACATGGCGAGATCGATTCAGTCCGGATGGGTTGGTACTGAAGACCGGTGATATGGAGTGCGAAGCTTGCGAAGGCTGGAGCGCTGGCGGTGAGGTTTGAAAGAAGATAAGACACGGTTGCGGTGGTCGAGGTTGGCCTTCGCTTGCCTGACGCTTAGCGCTCGGCTAAGCCAACCAAAGCGCCGGGAGATCAGCCGGGACCACGTATGTAGTAACTCTGCCATGAGTTCATGCCTCAAACCCTGTTCTTTTCTCTTTTCTCTTCAATTCTTACGAAAATCAATCTACAAGGAACAGAAGTAAGTCTTGTGGTTTGTATATATTATTTTGGATTTGTTTGAATTTCGGATATTCTGAGGGATCAGCACACTGATCAGTCGGTTGGAACCTGTATCTACAACGTCGCGCGCAACAACAACCAAAAGGGGGTATACACTTCATGAGCCGCCTCCATGCAGCAAAAATAACACAAAACCAAACCAAACCAGAGTCCCGACCCGAAAAACAGAGGCCGCCCAACAGAAGGGATGTCATAAAAATAGTAATAAAAGGGAATGCGGGTAACAAATATGTATCACAAGAAACGAAGAAGCAAAAGCGATCGCCCCGTAAATGCAAACAAATGTCCTCCGAAGCAGAAAGCCATCAGCCAGGTAGGAAACAACAGTCAACGAGTGGGTGATCGTTAAAAATAATCAATATTTACAAGAAAGGCATGGATCCCTTCCGATGAAAAAAGGAAAGGTCTAGACAGATAGGACGAGCTGTGCGTCTTCTCCGACGCCATAGGCTCGGCACCTCTCAGCAACTGCGAGGCCCAGGTCCTTCATCCGTTCAGCACCCTTTCCGGGAATGGGTCGCCGTTCCATCTGCTCCTTGGCAGCTTTGCGACAATGTTGACGCCAGTACTTTTCTTTGCGCTTCTGGCGCTTTTTCTCGAGACCCTCAACAATATCGATGGGGCCTCTTGTATGCACTTCACGAGTGCGGGATGATTCACGCTCATGTGACTCTCGGAGGGGAACAATACCCGTCCAGCGATAAGAGCCATCCTGTTTAGCGAAGAAGGGGTTGGGTGTCCGAGGCAGTGACTTGGTACGAGTAACGTGCGAGCGTTGCACCAACTCGCTAATGTTCATGCCAGGCTGAGGATGGGTGGGCTCATCGCTGACAGCCTGTTCGACTTTGATCGGGGTCTTCAACTTCATCGGTGGGGGTGGGGAGCGTAGACGTCTGGGGGAGGAGCGGCCATGGCGACGAGGTGGTGGAGAAACCATGCGCTTGGGAGACAGGCGAGGAGACTGCTTTCGAGTCTGGTCAGCCCCGGTTCTTCCTCGAACTGGTTCGTCGACCATGATAGATTCTGCCAGATCGTCGTCGTCCTCTTCCTCATCCTCCTCATCAAGATCCGACGTCGGAAAGCTAGGGTCGATGTCTTGGGGGATGATGATTTGTTTGGAAAGCCGACGCTGCTCGATGCAAGACTTGTATGCAGCTTCTAGAGGCCGATCTTCGTCAAACGTGCCGCAGACGAAGTCCGTACTGTCGGGCAGGTTAGGGGTCCTAGGACGCATCTTCATAGGCTTAGCACGCGTGATGCCTTTGCCCGAGAGCGCAGGTGGCCATCTCCGGCTCAGATCATCATGACCAGAGTCGAAGGACGTGTTCGAGTCTCTCCGGGGGAGGACAGCAGGAGGAACCTCGAGAGTCAGAGGGCTGGTAGCGGCAGTAGTCGTAGCAGGAGCCCAGAATTCATACTCGGAGCCATCGTCGCTTTCATCTGAATCGGCAAAGCCTGCCTCGTTATCTGACTCGTTACCATCGTCCGATGAGAGGTCACTGACAGACTCGTCGTCGTCATCCTCATCATCATCATCGTCGTCGTCCTCTTCCTCGTCCTCAAGAGCCTCCTCCTCTGCTTCTTCGCCAAGTTTCCTAATCGCGATTTCTTTCCTCATACAATCACTCATAGTGATCTTGTCTGTGTAGTCACCAGACTTGGTGACCCATTCATCATCTTCCTCCTCAGAGCTAGCAAACTCGTGGAAGCGAGTGGCCTCGGATTCTTCAAACTTACCCAATCCGCTCGTGGGAACACCCCTCTTCTCGGTGGCTGGCTTCTCCTGATCCTGGGCGACCGGAGACATAACCTTCTCAGGGGACGCCTTACGAGCGATGGGGGCAGGTGACCCACGAGGACGTGATCGTACATTGACACCGCGGCACGGAGACCGTTCTCTTTTCGTCTCCGGATCACGGGCTGGGCAAACGAAGGTGAGGACCGTCCTCCGCTTCACAGGCTCTGTGGGGTTAGGGTTGGTATCAGTCTTCTGCGCGGTCGGTCGTTGCGGTGTGGGTGGCTGGGCCTTGGGCTCCTCCGTTTTACGCCCGCATGCAAAGCTGATGCATCTCTTGCGTCCGAGGTTGGCCTCAACAGTCGACTCGCTGGTTTGGATGGTCAACTTCTTGTTGCTGCCCATTGATGGGGCTTTGCTGGAGAGCTGAGCTGGCAGAGGTGGACTGGGAGTGCTGGACAAAGATGGGCTGCTCAGGCCTTCGTCGCTGGTCAATTCAGCAGTGGACACACCGCTAATATTACTGTGAGGATACGAGCGGTAGAAGGACCGGTCACGGGGGGAGGGTAGCTCTTCGGACGGGCTTATAGTCGGACTGTGCCGGAGGGCACGGGTGAGAAGGGATTCTTTCTTATCACTCATGGCGGTGGGGGACTTGACGTAAACCACACCGTCGTCACCGTTCATTTGGGCGGTATTCAGGAACCGGTGATCGGGAGGTTCGTCAATGTCGTCAGCCATTGCGTTTTCTTGCGGGGCAGACTTGTTGGACTGATGAGGTGAGAGTAGCATCTTCAAGATGTGTTGTATCGACGAGAAAGGTCGGTCACCACCACGGAAGTTGGCCATCACTTTATGATTAAATTAATACTGACGACAAAGCGGATGTGAGAGAAACAAGGTAAGTGAGGATAAAGAGACGGTTCGGTAGGTAGTAGTATGGTGAGCGGTAGAAAGAATAGTGGCGACGGCGAGGATTGGAGGATTCAATTGCTTGGAAAGAATATAATTCGATAATTTCAACAATCAAATATATTGAATAAGAAGATACTCTCTCAATATCGATCAATTGTGCAACCGATCGAGCCAGAGGGCAGAAGAGAATGGGGTCCCAAGAAGGACGAAGATGGTCATGATATACAAGGCATGGTGTTGAGGTATGGCGCAGCAGGGAAAGGAGACGGATGGCGTCAGGTATGCGGCCAAGATCTGCGATCTACGCCTTCTTCAATAGATGGCAGCTCAAAGAGCGCCAGAAGAAGACGCGTTCAAGAAAAACTCCAGAAAAAAACAATGTGTTGGCACTGGTAGGCTTTGAGTTCGAGATGGAGGAAGAAGGAATGTTAAGAGGAAGTCGGAGAATAAAAAAGTGATATTGGGAAGGGAGGGGAGGGCCAAAAGTGTATTTTAATAAAAAAAAGAAAAAGAAAAAGAAAAAATTAAATAATCAAAAAGGAAAATAGAAGTAAAAATAATGATTCAATGGTTAGCAGCCGGTACAGTAAGTACAGCGTAATTTAGAGGGGTGGGAGGGTTTAAAGGGAAAAATCATAATTAAAACCAAAATAAAATCAAAAATAAAATAAAAAAATTCCTATGACGGGGCGCGGGAGAGCGGCACTGGGTTTGGCTTTTTGGGGGGGTGGGAAGCCTTGATCGGTCAGGGTAAGTCACTGGTCAGGAGTGGTCGCCACACTGTCAACGACACTTGAACAACTACAATTAGTCAAGTTAAAAAAAAAATAAAAAAAAAAAAAAAAAAAGAAGGAATGAAAAGCGAAAAAGAGATCTTCTCTTGGCCTTCTTTTCTTCTGCAGACGCTTGGTCCAACCAACCCCGCCAAGACGGACCCACCCTGTCGCTTTACTCGCCAAACTGATGCATGCTTCTGTTCCTGCGGCTACGTGACGCTGGCTAAAAAATACAGTAATGCTGTAATTTTTGCAACGACGGTGTACTGCATAGAATCACCTCGTCGAGGATAACTTGGAAAGAAATTCATTCTAGAGAAATGCTTTCTCAACGGCGATCTCCATATCTTACTGGAAGCGAGATCGTCTCGTCTAATTGTCTGAAACTGTGTAGGTTAACCCTAAGTTTTAAAGGACTGAAAGAAGACTGATTGTTACAAGCCGGTTTCACCCATCGGGACCGGACTCATGCCGAGTGAGAGAGATGACTATGAGGCATTTTGGAAAGGTACCCTGGAATTACCTGAAAGGGAAAGGTAGCTGTCGAGCTGACTAACCCGCGCCAGTAATTTGCCCAACAAAAACTACATCTTGAAAAGTACAGACCGAGTTTATGCGACGAACCAAAAACCCACACACACACACACGCACACTTTAAACCCATCGGGGAGTATTCTCAGAAAAGACATAGATCCTATTCTTCTAGAAGATTAATTCCATGATCCTATTTCGATCTGACCCAGAAATGGATGCTACTAAATCTCGACGAACTATTGATGGACCCCCGATTCATGCTGTACGACTGTAAGTACATTTCACTTCACCCCCACGAGGACGGATACCAGGGCGGCACGAGCTGCAGCAGCCCTCGTAAGTCGTAACGCCGTCCCAGAGGTTGCCCTATCGCTTGGTCGGCCCTCTTGCCGGACGAGCGACGAGTAATGTAACCGTAAGTTACCTGGGCATTGCAGCCCCAGAACAACGATAAAGACAACCACTGGCACTTCAGTTTCAGTGACGATGGAGACAATGATGAAGAATACTCGGATGACTTGGATGCGCATATTATTATGGCTATTATTACTAACAAGCGAAGGCACTCTCCCAAAGTGCCACTCGCCCTCGACCGCCAGTCCTACTCTTACCTAACTAGTTACTGGTAACGTACCAACCGGAGCGCACACCAGGACGGCAAGAGTAATGGTAACCAACCCAGTTGAAAGCCTGAGGCTGCACTCGGCCAAACTACTTTCTTGGATTCAACCGGGTCACTAGGACGAAACCGGCTCCCAGCACTAAATTAGAATCGACCCTACCATCTCTGGCGCTTTACGCGCCTTCATCTTGGAGTTAAACACAATTAAGTCTAGTGAATTTGACTCTCCTTGATCACTATCGCGTACTATTGGTGATATCTTCATTTCCAAGACTTGAATACTAGTCGAGGGTGAAACGAAATCTTAATGAATCATTACCTACGTTCTCGCCGAGCCCCGTTCCTTACTTGACAGCACAGTTCATTCGTTCCTGATCCGTATTCTTGGCTCCTCTTTTTTTCTTTTTCTTTTTCTTTTTTTTTTTTTCTTGCAAATGCGGTAGGTTGCAGTCCCGAAGTGCTCTGTACCTTCAACTCTTGGGTTTACAGAGATACTATTTGTAATTACCATACCTTCGAATTTGTCCCAACTTAACATATTTAAAATTGAGAAAGAAGTACGAGGAAGGAATGAAGATAGCGACCGAGGAATGGAAGCTGCAATAGAATCCTCAAGGAATTTCTCGGATCGAACGCCCCTTGCGTTGCGATGAAGTGTTACTTACTTACAGTACGATGGGCGTGCAACCATCCACAGAATCCACGGGTTTGGCTGATCACCCAATCAACCATGACGCTATTGACTATCTGATAATGCTACTGTGATGGCCGAGAGTCGCAGCAACCAAAATAGATGATGCTCTCTTCGACTCTACCTCCCTCTGCCGAGAGAAATCTGTAGTACAGCAGTACGGAGTACAGCACACCCAGAATCGAATTTGGAGGGGGGATGTGTTGTGAATATTGGAAACTATTACAGACTACCGGTTCTGGGCATGACATAGGCAGCTCTTGGCTATCCAGCGGCGATGATAATTTTAATCACCACATTATAAATAACAACCAGGGGAGGATGATCTTGCTCCATTCGGAGCAGAGATAAGTATGGGACGAGTCATAAGCAAAGAGCAATAGAATTGCTACAAACAAGTCACCAGAGTAACTTCCTGAGGATTAGACCTCTGCTCTCTGGACCTTCTCATCCACTTCCCCACACTGATCACCACAGGGATAGACGAGTTGGAGAATTCCTCATTCCTCGTTGGGCAAGGTTGTGGGATGATGTTATAGAATGTGATTATAGTTCGTAGGGCCAAAATTAGAATAGGATTTAGGCATTCATGATAAGAAAGGCGAAGCACAGAGGCAGTGTTGGAGCTCTGAAGATCACCGCCTCACGTTGAGTCTATCTGGATACAGACCTGCCCCCCGTACAGAGTACATGTACAGTACATGATATGCCAAGTCCCGGCCCTCTGTGCAAGGTATGGGAGAAAGTCTAAACAGAGCGAGAAAGAATGGTAATACTGATGCCTTCAAAGAAGAGTCCGATAACCTGTCGCATGGAGTATATCGATAACATAAAGGAAACTGAGTTGGTGATGCCTGACCCAGCGAGAGAAGCGGTCAGATGGACTCCCGTGACATCAAATTCAAGCGGAGTCTCAAGGATCTTGGATCACCAACGAGAGAACCAAACGCCGCGGAAATCTTGAGTCTTGGTCAAGCTTCATGCGACTCAGGGATCCCCCCACTTATCCCAAGCCTTACTCGGGATCCTCTGTGGGTTTTCCTTTTCTCTTTTTTTCTTCTCTCTGTTTTTTTACCCGTTCTTCCGTCCTCCCCTCTCTGACTGTTCGACTCAATCTCATTCGGTACTGATGTTTCTGTTTCCATCTCAGCAAATCACAATGGTTGGAAACAATCATCCCGCCCTGCTCACACAAGCAAGCGCCTTGCCTGTTGAGCACAAGAAAAGAACGAAATACGAGTTACTCGGATTGCCCGTTTCAGTTAGGTAACTTTTTAACTTGCCGTCTCAGGGCTGAATTGGACAAGGGAAAAGGTGGTCTTCAACGCAAGTCATTGACATTGGACAAAGATTGATTGCGACTCTCTCTCTCTCTCTCCGCACGCAAATATTGGAGATCCATGTCCCAGTCTGATACACGCAATGCATAAGACCGGGAAGGGGCATCTGACTTCTTGCGGTTAAAAATCCGACCAAAGTTTAACCAGATCGCTGCGGAGTGAGATCGCATGTAGCATCGAGCTCGTGGGCAGACCCAGTCGAGCGTCCAGCTGGTCGATGCGTTGTGGTCATCGCAGCAATCAGTCACCGGTCGGCCTAAAGGAGTAGGTCCTACACTACCCCAGCTTATGTGGCAGGACTCGCACAGAACGCTGTCCACACGGGAAGATTTTACACCCTCGGCACCCTTGGTTACTTGCCTCCCCCAGCCCTTTCTGCGATGGGGATGGGAGCTGCATCGAACCACCGAGAGGCGACTGGGTGGAGGCCGTGAATTGCCAGGTGTACGGTGGATTACTTTAGCTCGTAGGCATTTCGGTTAAAGTCTGGGATCAGGAGATAGATGTTTGGTGGGAAATCGCTTGCTGTATAACAAGGATGGAGCTATAAACTTAGGATTGGATAAGGACTGCATAAACGCCAAACGGCTTATCAAACATGGGCCGATGATGGCCGACAGCGGCAGAGACTTCAAGATGGTGCTGGGGAGCATTTGTATGAGGCATTTATGGGACTCGCTCATGCTGGTGGGGGGAGCGGGCGTGCACGGGACTCTCTGGCTTCACGCCGGTCTGTTCAGGCCATTCAGTCACGATGCAAGACTGGCCCAATCTGGGTAAGCCTGAGGCAGGCAAGTCGGACAAACCCCATCCGGTGCAGTCTTTGCTCAGGCTCTCTCCAGACCATGTCTGTCTGCTACTATTACAGAAGTACTCGTATGGAGTACTATAGTATACATTTCCCCTCATGCATGGTCAGCTTTCTCCAATCCTCCGGCAACACCTCCATCCATTGTCGAATCAGTGCGTTTCTCCAGGGCGAAAAAACACTACCACTAGTGTGCGAACCAGGACGAGGCAATTCGACCTTGCCTTTTCTTTCGCCCATGACATCTGCATGGTGCTTTGTTTCCCTCTCCCCATCGATCGTCCTTTTGAGCGGGATAATTATCGTCCCCATGGCAGAGTAAACCATTGTTATGCAAACCATTCATCGAAGCCTTGCTCCATTGTCTCACTGGACCCACGATGGGTTTTCTTCATTAAACTGGAACCGGTAATGCGAATACGAAATACCGGTGGTAGGTATAGTCCGTACGGGGTACAAGTATTTCCCCGTGCGTGGTAATTTAACCCAGGCCACACAAGGGGGGGAATGAAAAAGATCCAAAACAAAACAGAAAAGAAAGCGATTCTTGAAGATGGAAGTTGTGTAACCAAGTCACACACGGAATGACCCTTACTTAACCGCTCATTGGCTAACAAGGCTTTTCCAGAAAACAATAAACTCACGCCCCTTTCACTCGGCCCGAATGCCCACCTGAATGTAGTTCCAGATGTACAGGACGGAGGACCTGTCATGCACTCCATCCACCCCAGAGGAACAGGAAAAAGGGAAAAGGGGAGGAGAGATTGCATCTCATGGAGTGGCACATCACTTGATCTGATGATCGACATTCTCCCCCCAACTTTACTTCTGCTTCTGTATTCCCACAACAAACACACCCCCCTGGAACTTTATGGGCAGCCAAGACCTTCGCCAAGAGCCGCCAAGATATAACCAGTATGTCCCCATGCATCGAGAGGGAGAGAGAAACATTCCCAATCTCCCTCTCCTCCAGACGACCCCTTACTCCTCCCCTTCTGGCTGGTCATGGCCCATTCCACAACAACGCTTGGCAACGCTGCGATCGCTGCGCCTCGCCTCCGTCTCACGGAGAATCCGCCAAGAACCCGTCTGACCTTCGTCTACTTGCATTCTTCTCTCCTTGCGCGTCTAGTGTGACTGTCGCGAGACGGTCCTCTTCTCGAGTTACGCTGCCAAGTGCGGCCAAGAACTCCCACATTCCCAAGATGTCGCGCGGGCCTTTCTCTCGGACACCGCGGAGGCCCCGTCCTCCAGAGGCAGGCAGTGGAGGCAGATCTCGTCGATCCTATGCAATAGCCGGCTGTAATTAGAATGATAAATCATCACTACGTCGACGGCTCGGCACGCTGGCTCGTTTAGGAGACGGACGAACTGCTCCTGGTGCAAACTTCAATAGTGCTGCCTGCTGGAGATGCAGACTCATAATGTAGAAAACCCCCTAATGACTCAAATTCTAGACTCTGCCTGGCTGACGGCCTCCGACCAACATCAATGACTCAAGCATGAGCATCTTCCTCTGACGGGACTAATCAAAGTATATTTACAAATCGCAATACAAATTGGAAAAAAAAAAAGAACTCTGTTAATCTCGAATCTGCACTCAGATAAGAGTGCATTAGCAAAGCCGATGTCTTATCTTCTAAACAGATAGAATATGATATACATACATACATCTCACATAGAGTTCAATATATCCCCATCAACATAGAAACCACATCCAAAGGATACCATCTTACCCAAGACCAAACCCGAAACAATCAGCAAAAAAAAAAGGCCTACCAAGACGAAAATCCAGAAAAGAAACAAAAACAAAAAAAACATTCTAGAACCTCCCAAAAAGCAACTGTCTCGAAACATCGTCCCCGCCAATAAACTCCAGCCTAACCACCACCAACTACTAAGTAGTTAGCAGTAACATAGTTAAGGAAGTTATTTATCCGCCTTACCACATCTATGGAAGTAAGAAACCAAAGAATCAACCAAAACAGAACAATCTCATTACTAACCGATGTCTTGGAAGGCCACAATATCTAGTTAGTTAGTTGTCTGTTTTATGTAATGTGGTCCTATTCATTTAATTAGTACTGCGTAGATGAACTGGGTATTACACTTACTAGTACAGAGTACTATGAGTATTGTTCTAGTTGATTAGTATAGCACCTGAAATATACTCCGTACTAGTAGTAGTAGTAGTAGTAGGTATAACATCATTCCCACCACCACGACCACCACAGTACGTAAGCCCTAATCTCCTCCATGCAAGTTCCAAAGGCAATAATAATAAGAATTATAAATTCGTCTCCCGAGAACTAATCCTACTGTAACCATAACTAACCCAAGCATAACACCCCGAAAACTATAACATATAACATAACATCATAGCCATCCCCTCACCACCCAACAAAACAGTCAAGCATAATACTAATGCAGACTATACCAGACCCTCTCACACCTTAGATAATTAAAACTCTGCTCGCTGCGTCCGTCCACCCGAACAGAACTCCGAATCGAATGGTTTTTCCGAGGACAAGGACGGTGATAGGCAGAAATACAAATGGGGGTGCTGGTCAGATGAATAGAGAAATGATGTCATGGTCAGCAAGTCGTTCAAGTGGCGAGGATTATCGAAGCCTGGTAACTTTTTCCGGTTGTTGGTTGAGATTGTTTGGATGGGCTTCTATTTTGGGGGTGGGGGGTGTTTTATTTGAAAAAAAAAATAAAATAAAATAAAATAAAAAATAAAAAATAAAATTCATTCTGTTTCGTTGGTTTCCTTTATTTTTGTATGTTTGTTCCAGAGATACTGTCATTCATTCATTAGGTGGTTGGGTTGACGTCAAAGTGCAAGTTCGCTGAGGGATTTTGTTTGGGCTTGTGCTTTGGTTGCGTTGGTGCCTTGTTCTCTGTCTATACCTTACGGATCAGGTGTTGGGTTTTGTTGTCGTTTCGATTCTCATTATGCATTACTATAATAGGATTCTTCTTTTGGTGACATAACACTGGACAACGGCGATGTTTGATCCTGGAGACGCCCAACTAGTACAGCCGAACAAAGGAAATGTGGAATGACCGTATGGCTCGTCCCCTGACATCGTACCCTATACTCCACTCCATACAAGAGCCATTGTCTTGCCAATGCCCAATATGCAACCGGGGGATATGAAACGTCCCGGTTCAGTACGGGGACTGCTGGCCACGTAGAGGGTCCCCCTTGGACATAGGGATCTGCTTCTCGTACCGGCTGGCTGTGTGGTTGTGCCGTTGCTGCTGCGCTTTCACCATTCTCCACCACTGGATGATGATCTCTTTGGCCCAGAGGATTCGGTCTCTTGTCTGCACGACGGCTGCGCATTGTCTAGCAACGTCTCGGGCGACTGTCCGCCGTTGGAGATCCCGGTGTGCGAGGACTTGTCGCCATCTCTTTTGCAAAGCTGTCGCCGCGCGAGCACGCTTGGTCGCGGATAGAAATCGAGAACAGAGGAACGTGAGTGACCCCAGTGTGAAGTCACTGTCTTGGATATGCGATCTTGAAGAACCAGGGGAAATGAGATACGCTAGCGATTGTTAGTTGTGCTCCTGGATGTGCATTCCCCAGATGACTTACCGAGCTGTGCACTGCATCCCAGCGCCCTGAGGCGAGATTGCAGCGAGGATAGTGACCTCTTGAGTTCTGTAGACAGGGGCCGATCTCCTCTGAGTATGTAGCTCTCATACTCATCCACAATGCTTTCGTAAATCTTGCCGTCCGCGAAGCTGGTGCTGAAATTCTCCAGATGTAGACCCTTCAAATATCCCAGGATAGAGGCCCACTCTCGAAGCAACGATGTAGCATCGTCGCTCTGCTTGTATAATCCATCAAAATCCCTATTGAACCATCCTTGATCCTTGACTGATTCATACCCATACTGAGAGAGGGCCTTCTGCTTTAGGCGATCGATCTCCTTCCTCAAATCATCCCAATCGACCAGCCCCGCGAGGCTCCATTGGCTAACAAGCCCCCATAGAAGTGCGATGGTCTTCTCCCGATGTCCATCGACTATGTCCTCCGCACGGATACGACAACCCAGCTTGTGGGAGCTTTTGCTGCCAGCCAATGCATCCAGAGCGATTCGCACATTGAACAGCTTTACTGCGCGACTAAGACATGGAAGCTTCAGCCCGTGTGAAAGCGGCCCCAAATATTCCCCCTCTGCGAGACATAAGTCGGTCGGATACAGTAGTAACTCCACAATCCTAGTTAGCCGGACGCCATCCCTCATGTCTACAGCTAAGTTGCTTATCTGGTAGTCGTACTCCTGCAGCACGCTTTGCTCATAGACCAACTGGCAGTCCAAATGGCCAAGCGTCTTAATGATGTCTCCGGAAGAGGGGAGAAGAAAGCGAGCCAAGGCCTGGAGCACAGCGGCAGAGGACTTGAACTGGGATGAACCAAGGAAAAGACAACGAGGAAGTACCGCCCCTGAGCTTGTCATTCCCTTATCCAAGAGGATGACGATCATGATGCTGCGAAGAACGGTTCGATGATATGCCGTGCCTACCTCGTCTGAATCGCCGCCGAATACTCTAGCATGCCGCTCCATGTCCTGGTTTTGCAGCAGAAAGGTATTTAAGAAGTTTTCTAGCCCTCGCTTCAGTGCTTTCTCATTGCCAGTGTCCATTTCAAGATAGCCATGACTGCTCTCCTGAGCCAATTTATTATCGGTCATCCTCCTTCCTGTGATTGTCTCCACCGCGGCTCGTAACGCCCGTGGGTCATACGTTTGCATCCAGAAGTTTAAGAAGTTTCGCTTCATTCCCACATCCTGCTGCAGGCGGTCATTTCGTACAAGCACATCCTTCGGGATACTCATAGCACCATATAGCAACGATGCTTGAACCCTCTTATAAAGATGTGCAAATGGTGTACTTTGGTAGAGCTTGAGAAGTTCATGTCTAAGTACTGTTGGATCTTTAAAGCTTGAACTCTCGTTGGCTTGATTGAAAAGCCTATTGGCCAGTTGTGTTATCATGATCTCCTGGTGAGAAAGCCAGTCATCTTCATACAACGCCGGATTTATGATATCCTCCTCCACCAGCGGATACTCGTCATCGATATGTTTCGATTTAGGGCGCATTGCCGAGGCCTTGGAGAGGTTGACGCGCATCTCAGAGGTCCTCAACGTGTTAGAAAATGTCGAGCTTCTAGAAACTGACGGGGTTGGATTGACGGTTGTTCTTCGCTTTTCCACTTTGTTGCTACCTTGTACTAGATTGACGGATGGCGCTTTGGCGTTGTTTCTATTTTCTCGCATCACTGTTCGCTTTACAGTCCCGTTAACAGGCCTTGCTGCAAGTGGACTCGTCGGCTTTGTAGAGGGATATCCACGCAGTTGAGTTTGTGCAGGTTTCGAAGCTTGCCGAGGGCTTTCAAATTCGTCATTGATCTTCACGGGCTGAGAAACCTTGCCCTTACCCTTACCGAGAAGATAAGCTCCAGGGGGAACATTCTCTTTTCCGCCGTTCTTCCCAGCAATATCGACGTGAATACAAGATTCCTGCTTGACTTTTGTGCTTGGTTGAAGCGGAACTCGCTGCGCGGATGAAGCCAAAGAACGTTTTGCCTGCCGCTTCCTAGCGACCTGTGACTCTAAGGTGTTAACCTGAGTGTCCTCCGAGACGTAGTCCTGCACGTTGTTAGACTTCGTAGGGCTGAGGATACCCATAAACATGCTTGCAATCGTGGTGTCATCCGGCGGAATATACACCGTGTTGCGGCGTACATCAGTCTTCAGAGCATTTTTCGAAGGGGTTTGACGCCCATTCCCATTAATCTGCATCAGAAGCTCCCTATTCTTTTGGGCGTCCAGCTTCGTACTCCGCAATTTCCTCTCGGGCTCTCCCAATGGCTTCAAATTCCTGGGGGGACTAGTCGTGAAGCTAACCTTCGGACGGAACCTTTGAGCCGGCTGGGCTAGTAACGACATCTTGCGACCTGAAGGGACGACTGCTGGGCGGGTTTCCGTTCTCTTTGGGTTAACAGTTTGTATGAAATTCTGTTCACCGTCATCGTGGATAGCGAACGAGCTGCCGGTCTTTGTCCTTCGACGGGGCTTGACTGCCGTTAGAAGCGGTGCTTTGATCTCGGTGGTGAATTCAATGTTGGCCGTCTCGTCACAGTTTTCCGAGCTATCCTCCCAGAGCCTGCTAATCGAGCCATCTCCTCCGCTACTGCGGTCAAACCGAGAGGATCTCGATGGGCACGGGGTGCCGACTTCGCCTAGTAGACCTGACATGATACTGTCCGACAAAGTCTGACTGATGTGAGGTGATTGCAGTGTAATAAACGGTATAAGCCCTTAAAAGAACATGTCTCTGGCAGAATATTTTTTCATCTGAAACAAAGCCTGTGATATCGTGTCGAGGGGTACGTAGTTAAAAAAAGTAAGGGGCAACGCGGGGGCAAACAACCGGTAGTTCTCGGAAGATCGTCGCGTAGAAGGTACGGTTTGTTGATCTGCTATGTTGGATACTAAAATCGTACCTTTCAGATGATAAGGCAAAGGGAGCTAAATCTTTATTGGTTTACGGATGTTGGAACCGTGGATTGCGAGGTATGGAGATGGGGACGCGATGTTGACGCTGTGGTTGCTGGTGCAACGCTATCGTGCCTGAGGCACCACGTCACACTATGGATGTCTCAGCTTGCGGCAGGCTTCTGCCATCGATTTGTCTGAGCAAATATCATTTAGTAATAGAATCACGCGAGTTACTTTGTCAAGGGAGAAGTTAACTGGGTGTGCTCCGAGGGTACAGCGCCTTCCATGGCTTCTGCCTGATGTGCCTCAACTGTTACGCTTTGCATGCAGAGCTCATGATCTACAGAATAGTATGAATATAACGCCCTTCAACAATATCTTTATAAATTTTGAAAGTCCTGCGCTTGTACAGGCATATATTATTAATTTCTTTCCTTCAGAAGACAAAACAACATATTGCAACTCGCATCTAGCTTAAGAGGCTATAGATGCGATATGGTATATTCAGAGCCCTTAATGCTTGACATGAAAATCCAGATCTCATTAATGACCCGGATTGTTTTCCAGCTCAGAGTTCACAGCTGGACTTCAATTGAGATACTCTGTAACTGAGGATATCCTTCTGTATGTAGATAGATTTCCATGCATCAAATACAGTCTCGGATCCTTTCCAAGATTCGTTTTTCGTCTTTGTCAGAATCTTCCCACTCTTTTTTGACCACCTGCTCATGTTTTCGGCTCCTTGGTCGAAACACGGCTTTGACGGAAGAAGGACTACTTTCGTCGCTAAGGTCAGCGTCCCCTTGTACTGATGTGATATCGTAGGCCCAGAGCAGACGCGAAGTAACGATCAGCAAGCTCCCCCGCGCGAGTCGGTGACCGGGGCATATTCTCCGCCCAAAGCCAAAAGCGGAGACTGGAAGATTCGGGTTGTTGAGATATCTATCAGGATTGAAGGCTGCGGGGTTGTCGAAAGTCGCCTCGTCCATATTCATCCCGAACTGATTTGCGACTACCGTCGCGCCGGCAGGGATACGGTAGCCCATGTACTCGTCGTCTTGTATGACCGCGTGAGGAACCCCAATTGGAGAGATAGGACGCCAGCGAAGGAGTTCAGACACGACTGCTCGGATATATGGAAGTTTTTCAAGGTCGTCGGGCGATGGCAATCGGTCCTCGCCGACAACAGAGTCTAGCTCTGCTTGTGCGTTTTGTTTCACCTCTTTATAGAGTACGCATACCATAATTAATATCTCCAAGACCATCTTGGTCGTATGAATACCGGCTACGTAAAGTTCGCCCAGGGCGTAACAGGCTTCTTCCCAGGGGAGCTCTTTGGCTTCGTTTCTCTGAGAGACCGCATGACTCCAGTTCCAGCAGTCGCCCCCAAGTGCAATGTTGCCACATTCGGTATAAACTTCTTTGGTCTTATAATGGAGCTCCTCAGCCTTCTTTCTCCAGGTCAAGAAACAATGTGGGAGCCAGTCGAGCATCGGGAAAAGGTCAAGCAAAATCGTTCCGAAAGAAGCTTTCTGAAGGACAAATGTGGCCATTTCGTTTATTTGGTATAACATCTTATGGTCACTATCGTCCTTTCCTCTCCCTTTTCCGTATACAAGCGTGAACATGATGTCTGAAGTGTAGCTGAGGAAGGCCTCTGAAAAATCATTCGTGGATAAGAACCCATGAAGAAGTCGTTTGCTCTCGAAATCCTGGAGCTGACGATAGGCAATAGAAGCCCTTTCACTGAGGAGCGACGAGCCCAGTCGTCTATGAAGTCTCCACTGGGCACCATATGGCATGAAAGCAGATGCCAGCCCCTTGTGCAAGTACTTATCCAAGAACTTGGACGCGGGCCGCGAGCTGTATATACTTGCTCGCCGCTCCAGTAGGTCTTGGGCTGCTCGACGACTCCCCAGGATGATGAATTGCTGGGCTCCAATCTTTGCGCTCACTATGGAGCCATACTTTTTATTCCATTTCTGAAATGTTTTGGCGATATCTTTCTCCGGAAAGGGCCCGGAAAGTAATGTTGGGCCTGGAGGAAGTGGAAGTTCGGATGCAGTCAAACCGATGAAGCGCCTGAGAGGGGTATAGAGGAATAAAAGCGGCGCTAACAGACAGAGACCGATGATCAGTTCCATATTCTATTCCTCACTCTTATCGAAAAGAGCAAAAAAAAAAAAAAAGAAACAGAGAAAACGAAAAGCTCCGCAGGCTGTAGAAAGTGATAACATGCACTATCTGCCAAAATAGCTGCGAAGCACAAGATTTTCTGGCCAGCTTATAAACGGAGCTGAACCTTGTCGTTGTCCAACCATTTTCATGCACGTCCACGTCAAGCTGCATATACGTATGTGGGAGTTACAATTCCAGCGAAGAGGATAGGTGGATGGCCAATATGGCTATGACGAGTTGGTTAAGGAGCAGCGCTTTAAACATCGCTAAACCTTGGTTTGACTCGTTTTCTGGGTCAAAACACGGCATTTCGGTGAAGTCCCGAATCTGATCCTCGAATGAAGTTCATGATAAAAGTAGAAAGTTGAAATATGCCGATCTTCATTGGACAATCTGACTGAGGCTGACATTCACATAAGGTTTGGGTCTGAGATGCGACGATTGCTCCTATAGCTTAAACAGAGTCTTAGGTTGCTTTGGCGAGATCCTAGAGGTAAGGTACCTTTCAACTGGAGTCACCATCACTGCCGTTGAGATACGATTACGGCGAGTTTGTTCAGAGCGAAAGTTCTCCACTTTTGAGGGATATTGAGTGCCAAATGGTTTGCATATTATTGCTTCATCTGGCTTAGCGGGCCTTTAGTCATTTGGCCCGCGGCTTTATCAGTAAATTAGGTTGGGACCGAGATTCAAGGTATCCATCAGGTTGAATTCCTCCAAAATCTGGTGGAAAAGGTTTCCTGTTGAATTTTAACATGTGGTCTGATCATTATCTTTTGATTCTGAATGCAGGGATGTTTGAAATTTAATTACTCGGTCATGAAAGTTGTTCCGCGGAGAGCCAGTCGGGTTATGCGTCGATATTGTGATGTCTGTCTTAAATTGCTAACTTTTAAGACAGCAAGTAGAGGACAATTATTAAATCTGCCACGATAACAAATAGAAAGGTACAGAGAACCTAGTTTATAGTCAACATGAAACGACAGTTTTCTGCCTAGTGGTGTCGTGGTAGTAGTAGTACTACTAGTATGATGCATGGGCCTCGGCCAACCCCGCCGTCATCCGTCGGCCTTTACAAAATGTGACGGCGGTTACTCGGTATGAATTTGCACCAAGGCTGTTTCATCAGGCATGGTGAGATTTGATGGTGTAGTGAGGAAGGCTTCAATTGGGATATTTACAGGTCTGACTCAGACACACATACAGGGTATATAGAAGGAAGAAAATTATTCCTTTTTTTTAAAGAAAAAAAAAAAAAAAAAACACAGCCTTGTGGTGTCTGCACTGTGGTAGGCAAAACAGTTTACTTAAAAGGGCTTTGACCGAAGAGCCCCGTTGAGAAGGGGGTCAAAACCAAAAACCATAAGTTTGGCCCAGAGTGGCTTAGCCCAGTGGACACATGAACACTGGGCCTTAAACCTGTTCCGAACGGTGATCCGGTCTCCGATTCGACAATCGACGCATCCCAAACCTCCCCTTCCCCAGACACACATGGACCGGATCTTCAACGTGGCTCACTGTGCTTGCACTATTTTTACACTATCCGCCAGGGGTAAAAGAGCCTGGTTTGAACTTGAACCCACACTCGCTGTGAACATTGAATTTCCCTTTGTTTATCGGCGCTCTTTACCCTCCGAAGCACACCTGAACCCCCGATTGTTCCGCAATTGATTGTTGCCTTCAAACACTGCGATCACGTCCGCCACATCACGTTGCTGGACTCTCACTCGGAGATGATCCTTCTATAATCCGATTCCCATTACGCTCCTTACCACTTCCCTTCTTACGCTCCTTATAATATTTCTAATAACACGAAGCCATCGCCGCCGCCGAACAGACCCAGCACTGAGCAGCCCACATTACCCGCCCCCTCCCTATCGGCCAAGCTTACGGCATGCCCACCGATCATGGAATCTCTTGTCTATGAAAACTCGCCTTTGGCGGATTATCTCCAAGGTGAGTTCTTTTTTTCGTTTCAGGAGTTCTTATAACCTCTGGTTTTTCGCGTCACGGAGGTCTAATGCGCAGCAGGGGAGGGTGAGCACGACCCAAGCTGGCCCGTTCAGGAGGCAGAGAATAGCGATATTGCCTCTGAGTCGACAGCAGCGGACTTCGCTCCGCGAGGAGCGTCAAAATTCCAAGAGCGGATCCGGAATAAGCTCCCTAAACCACTAGACCTGAAGTCTTCGCATCAAAGAGCGGCTCTAGGCAGACTTTACGACGCCTGTACGGTATGGGTTCCAATTACTTCGTTGTATCATCCATTATTACCATTAAGCTGATGAGGTCTACAGTCGGCGTTGAATTCGCGGGTTGGACGAAGTGATAATGAGAGGTTTCTGGAACAATTCGGTTATGTCATCGTCGCGTCGCAGTTGCTGAACGAGCATAGCGCCCCGTCTTATGCTTCGGCTGCAGATGTGCTGTCCAGTTCGCGCTTGACAGATCTTCCGTCAATCTCATCAACTTTCGGACTACAGGGTGCCGTTGTCACAGCTTCGACATCCTTCTCTATCGCTTGGTTGTTGCACTGGAGTCGTCCTCGAACGGGCTCAGGCCTGAACCCTCGGAAAGTTGGCGTACTATTAGTCTTAGTGCCCGTAATCGGAGTTCTGTTTTACGCATTCGCTAAACGACAATGGCTCAAGTATTTGCGACATCAAGCTGTGGATGCTGCGGGCTTTTTTATCGGCAACGCTCAAGGGTTTGATTCCGCTGCTTCAGCATCGGTCGTGTTCATACAGGAGGTCGAGCTAGTCTCCAGAGGCTACCGCATGTAAGCTAACCTTCTCTCATTGCCCTTCGGCTAACCGGAGGATCTCAGTAACTAATTCAATCATAGAAGCACGCCGTTGCCTCCCATTTCTAGACTCGAGGATCAAGCGCAAACACGGCGGTGCTTGAGGCTGCGTCGGACTGTGTCGGAATGCTTCTACGCCATGTTGAGACGGTATATTCAAGCACAACGCTCTTTGCAACCTGTCACGGACAACGACAACCTGGCCAAATATTATGACATCTACGACGTCTCGCAGGAAGAGCTGGCAGAGGCTGAATCAGCGCTCGCTGAGCGGGCAATTGAAGATCAATATTCCTTACGCGCTCTTCGCACCCTATTCGGACGGCTATATATCGTGAGGAAGAGCATACTCTGCTGCCTATTGGCTTTGGGTGCTGATGGTGGAGGATCCGACATCGCGCGATGGACCATCGCTATCGAGCAAATGCAGGACCTAGCCGAGGTAACCGGCAGATATACAGAGAAGATGGCCAACATTCTTAATGAGGAAGACAGTGAGTACGAGAGCGAACGTGTCAGAGTTCCCTCTAACCTATCTTTTAGGCAATCAAGTTCCTCGTTCTCCCCTACCCACGGCTTCTCCTAGTAAGGAGCATCTCCGTGCGCAATATCGGAAGCTTAACTCTCTCTCACAGGCAATCCGTGCGCTTCATGCAAAAATGCATCTCATCAGAGAAATGTCTAGTGCCAGTCTAGAACAAACGGATGTTGATGAGAATGACGAGAATGAAGTGACTCTGGCTTCTCACTACGAATCAATTGGAACGGACATTAAAAACCTTCTCCAAGAATGGGAGGATGGTAAAGCCGCCATCATGAGCAACACCCCAGACAAACGATTGAACGTGGATCGCCTTTCGAGGCCATTAAGTGAGTGGAAGCTGCCGTCGTCGCCCACTCCTAGCCTAGGCGGTGCCACGGCGGTGGAAGGTAGTCCAGCCGATGCGCTTAAAGCTTTGAATGGCGAAAGGCCGGATTCCAGCATCATCCATACCATCGATGACGAGGAAGAAATTTTCGAAGCCGTGGCTCTCCCAGCCCGTAGCAAGAGACAATCCTTGACGAGAGAGGAGCGAATCGCTCGGGTCAAAGAAGACCGAGCAAAACAAGCAGCGGCACGAGAGCGCCTTGATGCGAACACCAACATGCTAAAGGAACTTGAGATGGTTATCAAGCAACGACCACCAGCAGTTTCGAAGCGGATTACCAGCATCTGACCTCTCACATACCTCTGCTTCCTCTCTCTCTACCTTCCCTCTTCGCGTCTATAATACCTCCTTGTACCCCTACATACTCCTGAGCCCTGTTGTTTGGAGTGAGCTGTGACAGCTGGTCAGCAGACCATGCAGGTTGATACCCAATGTAAATAGAGTGGACCGGTGTCAATGGCGTTTTCTGGGCTGGACCTTTATCTTTCTTCTGGTGTATTTTACGCTTCGATTGTGTACTCTTTCGTTATTGCTGTACATGTTTTTCTTTCTTTTTTCTATTCTGTATTTCAGCTTGACGCGCTCTTTTGGCATGTTTCATTCTGTATTGTTACTCGCTAACACTGGCCCACTGCCAGGTAATTTCCTATGTAAAACTTGGGAAGCTTTGTATATAGTATATAATCATTCAAATACAAGACATTTTTTGAACAGCTAGTCTGTGGATATACTAGTACTAGGCTTGAATAATTGAAGGTAGTTTTGCACCCTTACGTCAAATCCAGGCAGCAAAGGCTAACCCAAAACGTTCATATCAGCCTAAGGCATGACGCGCGACCCGTGAACGCGTTTCCCCACTACGCGACCTCACCTTGTGAATGGCAATTTCTCCTCTGCTTGAGTTCTTAACTTCTCCCAGTCCACCTTCTACCTGTAAGTCACACAAGAGTTTTGAATCTTCCATTGAACAAACACACTGATATCTCCAAGTTCAATTCTACAATCTATTTGACATTGAACTCCTCACTTAATTATTTTACTTCTCACCATCACATCCATAATCACACACAGATCAAGAGTGAGTTTTCCCACATGTTTGTCACTTTCGCAGAATCACCGTCTAACTGTTATCTCAGTGTTGGAAGCTCGCCTAGAACAAGCCTCTCTCCTCAAGCGCGTATGTGACTATAGTCCCCAGATAACCCCTGTTCTGTCACTGACCCAGTGCTTGATTGTTCAGGTTGTCGACGCTATCAAGGATCTGGTGCAGGATTGCAACTTTGACTGCAATGACTCTGGTATCGCCCTCCAGGCCATGGATAACTCCCATGTAGCCCTGGTTTCCATGCTCCTCAAGGCCGAAGGCTTCTCCCCATACCGCTGCGACCGCAACATTGCTCTCGGTATTAACTTGGTCTCCTTGACCAAGGTTCTGCGGGCTGCTCAGAACGAAGATATCCTTACTCTCAAGGCCGACGACTCACCGGACGCCGTTAACCTGATGTTCGAGAGTGCCGAGACCGACAGACTAAGCGAATATGATATTAAGTTGATGGACATTGACCAGGAACACCTGGCAATCCCGGAGACTGAGTATGCCGCTACCGTTGAGATGCCTTCGGCAGAGTTCCAGCGGATCTGTAGAGACCTTAACGCGCTTTCCGAGTCTGGTTCGTGGACCTATTTCATTTCCTTTGCCCGATGCGTCCAGTCTTGAGACCGCTATTCCCGTGCAGTTACTGACTAGCATTCCAGTTGTCATTGAGGCTACCAAGGAAGGCGTTAAGTTCTCCTGCCAGGGTGACATTGGCAGCGGATCCGTCACCATCCGTCAACACACCAACGTCGAGAAGCCCGACCAGAACGTTACCATTGCTCTCTCCGAACCCGTTGCCCTCACTTTCTCCCTCAAGTACCTCGTCAACTTCTGCAAGGCCACCACTCTCTCCAGCAAGGTGACCCTCTGCCTGTCCCAGGAGGTTCCCCTCCTTGTTGAGTACGGTCTGGGAAGTGGTCACCTGAGATTCTACCTCGCTCCCAAGGTAAACTTCCCATGCTCTCTATCCATTGGAACAGAAGAGGATGCTAACGTGACTTAGATTGGTGACGAGGAGTAAATTAAACAAGAAAATAAAATCAAAACAAACAACTTACGACGAAGGGGCAGGAAATGATTTCTTTGCGGGTTTCTTTTTACATTCGGAAATATCCCACGTTGACGGAACAAAGGATTTTGTTATCATAATATCCCAGTTAGATATGAAGCGATTGTTTTTTTTCACATTTCCATTGGGTACTGGTGGCTTGAATAAAAGTACTCTTTCCTGATGAACTTGGTACACAGCGGGGATACAAAGTAGACTATGCAGAGTTTAACATATCATACGAGCAGCAGTATCAGCACGGCGCAAGTATATATTCCAAGAAAATCATCTAGAGTCAATTTATTTCATTTATAAGCTCTATACACCCCTCAATCCTGTTATACCACCCAACCACCAATACCTAGAAGGGAAAAAAGAGGCAATAGGTCCAAAAAGACCCACCCCCAACAGATTAGCCAGGGACACACTACTCTTTCCAGTCTGACATTAACCACTCACCTAAAAGAAAAAGAAGCACCATCCCAACCAGAATGATCGGAATCGAATTCTACCGTCCCCTCCTCCAAAGAAGAAGAGGGGTACAGCATGCTGCGTATTGCACTAAAGTGTCGCGCGGGCAGTAGCCCGCACACACAATCTTCGCAACGACTCTCCCATGGGGAAACCTCGAACAATGTCCGAGCCCCGATGTTTCTGATGCCAATTGCAGATGTGCGACATCCTCCGACCGAAGTCAGAGGCTGTCTTGATTCACACCAGGCCCTTGCGGGCAGTACCGGCTCCCCATCTCTCGAAAGAGGTGGAGAGCGGGTTACTGGATTTAGGTGAAGATTCCTCCGAATTTCTCATTTGCGGGTGTTCTCGGGCCGTTGGGTCAACGGTCGAGAGATCAAGTTTGACCTTGATCGTGTGTAGCAAAGAAACGCAGCATTGGTTGGGATGGTGCTTGGGGAGAAAGAAAAATTGAAGATGGGGGTTTTGTTTTTGTGGGTTTTTATATGCGGTGGAGCGGGTGGTTACCGCTTGCTGGGTTGGGTTTAGTGGGGTCTGTTTGCATCTACATTTACATCTATACACTACTCAGATAGATGCGGACTTTGCTCTTGGGAGGTGATTGAATATGATTGACTGTTTTATTCTAAGACGTTGATGATGATCTTGTCGCCGCCATTATGTATGCCGATGATTAGAACTGTACTAGTTCCTGGCCCTTGGTATGTTCATAATTGTGCAGCCCTTCTTAATGGGAGGGAGGATCCAAGTAAGCTCTCAAAACTGGTTCATCGATTAAATTCCTATCAAAATACTTATATCTAAGGCTCCGAGACTAGAAGAGGATCTGATTTCCACCATGTGCAAGTGATAACATTCGTTACGGCATTGGTAGTCACACACCGTTAACAGAATCTAACAACAAAGTGATCCACCTTGAATAGAATTTGTTTCTAATAGAAATCCAGCACTGCAGTTACTTTCCAATATATAATGATCCCTACGAAGTTATGTCAACTATTACTACAAGCATGTACCGCGGATAAGACGGAGAAAGTGATCAACACCATGAGCAACTCCGCGGAGTTTTCGATCAGTGAATGTCCAAGCTGACTCCGCGGGAAATAGAAGATGTTCGTTGGCTGTGTGTCCTGGCTTGGTCAACTAGAATGAACATGAACCGAGTCCATTCCAGGTATACCCTGTTGATATACAGCAGTCACCAATGCAAGCAGGAAAGCTTGATACCTAGTATGGATACGAGTATACCATCACGAATGCACCAACGAGAGTCACCGGAAAACGATTACTTCTTACCCGAAAAGAAACCCCGCATCGACGCCCCGCACCTAATAGACTGACAGGATTACGATCAAGTGCTTTTCATAAGCTATGTCGTGACTCATTGCTAGTCTATAAATACTACGCCATTCTCAAAAACCCAGAGTAGTGTTCCTCCCAACGCTATTACGGCAACTCCTCCAACCTGAGAACGCAATGTCCGGAAACCCTACAAGTCTAGAAGCAGATGAACGGGCAGCATACCTGCTAGACGCCCAAAACAAAGCCATCCAGCTCTTTGATGAGATCGAGCGAGATCTCCTGCGCTCCGGCGTGGGTGAAAAGCAACTAAGCGACGAGATCTACGAGCTCGCTCAACGACACGGCGTGCGCACCCACTGGCACAAACGGGTCATTCGAAGTGGCTCTAACACGTTGAAACCCTTTGCTGAGAACCCCCCGGATCGCATCATCCAGCCCGATGACATCCTCTATGTCGATCTAGGACCCGTTTTCGAAGCTTGGGAAGCGGACTTTGGGCGCACATTTGTCCTCGGAGATGACCCGCATAAGAAACAGCTGCGCGATTCGCTCGAGCCCGTATGGAACACGGTCAAGTCGCGCTATCTTAAAAATCCAGATATGACCGGTGAAGAGTTATATGAGATCGCATGTGTGGAGGCGAAGCAGGCGGGGTGGGATTTTGGTGCTGATATCGCTGGGCATATTGTTGGGTCTTTCCCACATGAACGCATCCCAAAGGATAGGGTTTCCCTTTATATTGCTAGCGGGAATAATCGGCCGATGACTTCTCCTGGTAAGGATGGGAAGAGACATCACTGGATCTTGGAAATCCATCTTCATGATCGGGCTCGTGGACATGGTGCTTTCATGGAACAGCTCTTGACTGTGGGATGATGCTAGTTTTCTAGTTGGAGATTGGGCTTGTAGGATGATGAGATGATGAAATATTGCTAGATGTATTAATGACCCTCCTTGGACATAGGGTCTACAATACTCGAGTTCATTAAAGATATGGTCTACCTCGAGATGTTTCTCAACTAATCGTTTCGTTGCATCCGGCTGACAAGTGGATAGAATCCTAGTATGTAACTGGCCGACAAGTAACTGAGCTCTCATGTGATGTTGAAACTAGACCCGTAAGTGATCAATCGGCCATTGTCGAGTACAGTGGAGCTATCGGATCTCTCATCTATCTTAAATGTCGGTTGCTCGGTGGAGTAATTCCACGAGCGCTCTTGCCAACGGGCTATTGAGCCTGTATACAGAATCTCGACGAAGTACAGCACTCTCAGCAGTGTCAATGCCGAAGCGTCTTCCTAATTATTTGAAACTAAGCCTGTCTACTACACTATTCCCATTGAGGAAAGAATCAGGCACTATCAATCAGGGAGGGACACCACTGTGTGGAGTTGAGTACTCCACCGCAAATTACGCCGCGAGGACGAGGTATCATTGCCGAGAAGTTGGCTCTCTGTTTATTTTCAATCCTCCTTTCTTTCCTTACATGGCTGATAGGCTCCCTGCGACCTTCACCATTCCCAACGTCGATCATGGCACGATTTTGGGGGCCAATTATATCAATATCGATCCTGGCCACAGCTTTGCCAGCCTGGTCCCAACAAGTTTCCGAAACTCAGCCCGTTGGCGCTCCTGTCTGGACTAGTAGTGGCCTCATCGAGGGCCATGCAGCGCCTCAGAGATCCAATGTCTCCGAATACCTGGGCATACCCTACGCTACGCCACCAACGGGAGGTCTGCGATTCGCACGTCCAGTAGCATACCGTTCCAATTCTACTGTGCGCGCGAGTACCTATGTAAGCGATATAGCAGTGGAATTGAAAGGAGCTGCTGTTCAGCTAACAAAATAATAGAGTCCGTATGTGGAAATCAATCCTTCAATTGAGGTTACCTGAGCAATAACATATCATCACTACAGAGACTGTCCGGCTAATATCGGGACAACCCCCGATGACTACCCCGGTTTCACTGCCCAGGCTCAAAGAATTATCCAAACATTTGCCCAGCAGTTGGGCACGCCTCAGAGTGAAGATTGCCTGTACCTGAATGTGTGGACTAAACCTGAAACATCTACCTTGAAGCCTGTGCTCGTCTTTATCCACGGCGGTAGTAAGTAGATACCCCTTCCTTTTCATCTCTCCCCAGGGACTGAAATCCTCCAGGGTTCTCTTTAGGTGGTGCACACAGTCCATACTATGATGGACAAATCTTGGCCGATGAGCAGGAGGTAGTGGTCGTAACGTTCAAGTCAGTTTTCTCTATGAATACCCATATCAATCAATTAACTAACAATCGAAAGCTACCGATTGAACATCTTCGGTTTCTCTGGCGCACCCGGATTCCCCCAGAACGTAGCGTTATTCGACCAGCGTCTCGCAGTGGAATGGGTCCATCGCAACATCCAAGCATTCGGTGGAGACCCCAATCGCATCACGATCTTCGGACAATCAGCCGGCGGCGCATCAGTCGACTACTACTCATACATCTGGACGGAGAAACCTCTCGTCAGCGGCCTCATCTCCCACTCCGGAACAGCACTAAGCTTCAAGCCCAACACGCCTGAGGAATCAGCCAGCTACTTCTACCACGTATCCCAAACCCTAGGCTGCGGAAACAGTACCACCAAAACAAACCACATCATCCAATGCCTCCGCCAACAACCCTACAAATCAATCCTGAAAGCCGTCGCCAGAGTGCCGCCCGCATCTTCCCCCGTCCTCCCCCAACCCGTCTTCCACCCAACAGTAGACAACATAACCGTCTTCAGCAACTACGCCGAAAGATCAGCCACCGGAAACTTCAGCCGCATCGTCAGTCCCAGACCCCAAAGTCACCCCCCAACAACAAAGACGCAGTCCATAGCTAACCCTCCCCGATGAAACAGCCATACCTGGTAACCAGCAACGCCAACGAAGCAGGCTACTACCGCGTCAGCGCCTACGCCGCCAACATCTCCCACCCCGACCCCGTCTGGGACCTATTCAACCAAGCCGCCTTCACCTGCCCCACGGGGCAAACAGCAGCGCACCGCGCCGCAGCCGGCGTGCCCACCTGGCAATCGCGCTACTTCGGCGACTGGGACAATCTCCGCCTGTACCCGTCCAGCGGCGCGTACCATGGCATCGACCTCCCCATGGTCTTCGGCACCGCGAGCCAGATCAGTGGGATAGCTGACTCTGAGACGGAACGCGAGTTCGCAAGGTATATGGCGGCAGCGTGGGCTGCTTTTGCGGGGGATCCTGTGCATGGATTGAGTCGGTTTGGGTGGCCGCAGTATGATGAGAGTGGTGAGTTTAGTTTACTCTTTTTCTTTTATCTTGCGATTTGGGATGGGTGCTAATATGATCTATAGGGGAAACGCTTGTGGGCCTTGCTCATAGAACTCGACCGGCGCGAGATTCTTTGTTCCGTCGTCGTTTGAATGGGGCTGTGGGGAGTTGGATGGTGATACCACGCCTGGGAAGGGTGCTTTTTAGTTAGGTTTTGGTGATTGCCTACCTTGTTGGGCTGATGACGGACTGGAGCGTGTAAATAATTATCATCCCATGACTCCCTCGGTAGAGAAATAGAAATCCGGATGCTGTTGAGAACCATTTACTAGTGCCTACTCCGAGGTGAACACTACGCATATACTTCGGTAAACTTGATTAGTATACTAGTAGTAGTACCTACTACCGAAAACAGAAACAGACGAGCCAACCACAGCCCCTAACCCGAAGAACCATTTTCATTGGATATAAATCTTAGGCACTCAGAGTTAGAAGTGTGGTGTGATTATGTATACCTCGGGTGTACGCGTAAGGCAGTGCATAGAAATGGGATGTATAAAGTTATATAATCCCAGGTACCGAGGTGAAGGTGAAGGTGAAGGTGGGGAGGGGTGGGTGGGTTTATTTATCGATTAGTGGCTTTACCCTAGGTAAACCGCCGAATATCAACCAGCATCCTCTTGCTCAAATTCATGTAAATTCACACCTCCACTAAACCGATAACATACAATCGTAACATCCATTATTTCTTTCTTACCGTTGACGAAATGGCCGATTTCTCAGAGTATACTACGCCCATTGAAGAATGGCTCGTGTTGGAGAAATCCCTCCCGGATTTCCCCAAGGGCTTGAGCATAGAGCAGTTGAAGGCGGCGGCGAATTGCGACCGCGAGGCTATGGCTGCGAAGGCTATGGTTGAGGAAGGTTTGTTGTGTTCCTTTTTCTTTTCTAGGTGGTTACGGTGTTGGAGGGGGTTTGAAGGAAGTCTAAGCTTACGGGGGATCTTTTCTTTCTGTCTGGTGAAATAGGTCTGGTATCGCAGGTGTCCATGCAAGATTACAGGATCCCGACGCGCGATGGAGAGTCGCTGGAAGCTCGCACTTACCGGCCGTCGTCGGTGCCTGCTATGCAACGGCTACCGGTTTTTATCTTTTACCATGGCGGTGGCTTTTTCATGGGCACTCTGAGTTCGGAGGATGCGATCTGCTCGCGCATTGTCGTTGCCCAGGTGGCGGCGGGGTCGCCCGTCGTGGTGGTCAATGTGAATTACCGTCATACCCCGGAGTACACGTATCCGACCGCGTGGAACGATGCGGAGGATGCTTTTCACTGGGTCCATGACCATATTGGTGATATCAACGGCGAGGCGGAGAACGTGGTCGTCGGGGGGATCTCGGCGGGGGCTTATCTGGCGGCGTCTTTGACACTGGCGCAGAACATTGGGGAGGATGTACTGTTGGCTCAGAGACCAAAGGTCCGTGGCCAGGTGCTCATGATCCCGGCTCTTGTCACGGAGGACTCTTATGCGTCGCTGATTGCGCGGCTTCGTGATCCCTCCATCTCGAGTTATGTGGACTGCGAACATGCGCCGATTCTCCCCGTCAGCAGGATGCGTTTGTTTGGGCAGTTGCTCAAGCCGGCGGAGAGTGGGTCGGACTTGGGAGCTGATAGACGCATTAATCCGGGGCTTGCGACGGCGGACGAGGTCAGGGGATTGCCGCCTACGACGTTCGGGATCGCAGGGAGGGATCCCTTGAGAGATGAAGGGCTGCTGTTCGCGATGTTGCTGGCCGAGAATGGGTGAGGAGCCCGTTTCGCGTGGGAATACTTTACAGCTGACTGACGGCTCGTGTTTCGCAGGGTGCCTACCGATGTTCATGTCTTCAAAGGGCTGCCACATGGGTTTAGACGGTATGGAAGTAAATTGACGGCATCGAAGAAGTGGGATGAGGTTATGGCCCAGGGTATCCAACATGCATTGAGCGAGCCGGTGGCTGGTGAATTTGTGATTAAGGCTCACTGAGCCTTATGTCGACATGGATTGGAGGTCAGAATTTAGAACATGTACCGTAGCATGTCTTAGAATGCCGCGCGTAGGGCAGGGAAATAGAGAGACTAGTGAGACGCGGGATTTTATTCTCGTTGCTGATCGAGCGATCAATGGAGACGGCGTTCTCCGTCGATAGAGTAATCGGAAGCCTCGGCTTTCGCTGTCCGACCGCACGACGCGAGGGATCGGCGGAATGCTGTAAATAGTAACCGTTGGCCTTCCTGAGGTGCGACAAGCGACAAAAGTCCGTCGAGTTTTCTCATTCTGCACGACGTGGAATGGAGATGATCGCAAAAGGGCACGTCAAGGTGTCATGTTGATTAATTGGCCTGGTTTGAGCCACGACCAGGGAGTCCGGGGTGTGGCTCACCTGAACTGCGGATTCCACACAGCCACAGCCATCGATCCCATTGGTACAAGAGCTGTCAGTCCAGGATTTAGTGGCTTACCCTGTTGACATGGCGATGATGCACGGTTGCGGTTTAGTTCCGTGGAATCACTTTCTTCTTGAAACGTTCCATGTGGAGTGGGTTGTTGGGATCGGTCGTATTCGTCTTGGTAAATGGCCGACCTCCGTACCGAATAACGCCCTACCAAAACCTAATGAGACCGTTGAGATGAGCGAGAGGATTGCGGCTGAGCATCTGGCGTTGAAAATCATTGGTGGTGTCGTCTCTGAGCCACCTGTACTGTAATCTCTTGATCCTTGATCATCATACTGTGTACTGTGTATAGCCACCAACGGCGGTGAACTGGATCCTTTCGCGGACAGCACGCTTTCCTTGGTGGAGAACAACAGACAGGCCTGGTGGGACCGGGCACGGTGTCCTCCGTACTACTACTTCTCTGGAAAGATGCCAAGTATCCTAAAACGTGCCCGTTAGCGAGCACCTAAATATGATGCCAGGAGCTAGTTTTATCCTTCATGTAGCCTGAAAGAAGGAGTACACGGTGGTAAAGATGGCCCCGTTTCCAGCACAGAAGGCCCAAGCGTCGAGTCCCCAGGAGAAAGGGCACTATCGCAGCACTATGGAAAGCTTGGTTGGTAATGATTCTGCTCGCGAAGATACTTTGTGTGATGCCTCCCATTGCTTTTTGACACTGGGCTCGGCCGACACGTGAATTAAAGCTATCACGAGCGTGGCATACGCTTCTCGCAGCTCTGCCAGATGTCCTTGACCGGTATGAGATCCCCGCTCTCGTATGTTGTCTGCAGTAGTTCCAGACCATACACAGAAAAAGTCCCTAGGGACAAGTAAAGGAGGCTATAGATGGTAACAATCATGCAAGTACCTAGAGGGCGCTTTTCACGCGCCGAATTCAAGCGGATTCTCTTGAAGGATAGAGCCCACTCCATCCGGGAAAACACTGCGGCATAGAGCACCATTGGCCTGTGTCGCTTCCGCGATGCTTCCAGTACTGTAACCAATCCACAAAATGTTGATGTTAGGGGTGCTTGTGTGACAATGAAACCCTTTCCTCTCGCGATGTCGTGTACCACATCGGTTGGAGTGCAAGATGTTGGCCTGCCACGTCCACAGACTGGAGAAGATCAAATGCTGTGGATGATTCTCTTGTCTGATGAAAGGTAGTCAGAAAAAACACTGGTGTGCAGTGCTTGAAATGAATCTTTGTTGAGATGCCAGTCTGAGATATCAGACGCCACGTCTTTATTGGCCTGGTTTCAGTGGCATATAGCGGTGGCTTAGCCAAGTGCAGATGAGACAGCCACAGCTGCCGGTGAACAAGGACCTTCGGCTGGCACGGTTTTGGAAATGCAAGTTTTATAGGGATTTTATCGTTGGCATGGTGGCAGATAATGGTGTGTATAACTGGGAGCTTTAATTAGTGGGCGGATTATATAGGACTAATTTAAAGGTAGGTGGATGGCTCCAAGATTTGTCAATATTGATTGTTACATGATTTTAGCTCTCAGTACTCCGTACAAAGGGGAATATGCATACCATATTAATGGAGGTGCAGCAGTTGTCTTATCTCCTACCTTTATTGTGCATGCCGAGTCTACTATATATAGTAGTACGGAAGCGAAAGTAGCATCATAAAGGGACATCAACGGTCGTTCATTAATAGGAACATATGCACCGTACGGAGTACAAAGCCAACAATCAACCCAACCACAACAATGATCTGGACAAGAAGGGGTTGTGGGACGTTGCAGTGACTGCCTACAGTGCCCAGAGCTGTCGCTTGTCTATCTGTCTGCCTAAGGTGAAGACCCATGGAACGCGTAACGACTACTACTAACCGGACTGCAGACAGTAAATAACCTTATAGTTGCCCTATTGATGGGGATATCTACTACTAGTAGTCTCCTCGATCCACACACAATGGGATTGAATCTCTCCTTCCCACTCCGGAGTACAGTTCTGAGGACTACCTGGCCGCTAGTGATGTCTGATCTATCATTCCATTCGCATTGAGGGGCTTTTGGCAGTCCGTTTGTGTTCCCACCAGGGGTTAAACCATGGGTAAACGAGACCGGGGACGGAGTACCCAAGCGGATTAATTAGCCAGAGTCCAGACACAATCCCCGAGAATTCTGGCCCCATCACCATTTATCTGGTCTCCCGTCTCACAGGTTATGATGGGTCCTTGACCCACTTAGAGGAGACACCAGTTCAGGAGAATCGAAGTTAGTGGCCCCTCAGGGCCTTAGGCACCCCGGTAGCACCGGATGTGATTGTTTGGATACATTCCTCCATACGGAGCACTCCGTAATTTAGGAGGGAAAACAGTGAGCAGAGCCTTCCTTGGCTGGGTGGCCTATACTTTGGGACGGGAAGTAAAAATGGTAACAATAGTAAACGGAGACCAAGTTCCTGGCGTAATAAAATGAAAACAAAAATAAAAGAACTATTAATAAAAAACCCAAAAAGAAACATATTAACAGGGTGATGGGTAATTTTTACCGTTAACTGTCAAGTCAACTGAGGCTATTAACTCCATTGTTTTTCCCATAAAAGAAAGAGAGTATCTGTATTTGTATCTAATACACAACTCTACAATTCTTCCGCGTGTCTGGATTGTTTCTATTGATTTTCTGTTTTTCTTCTTTTTTTTTATTCCCGCCCCAAAACCCTGGGATTACCACAAATTCTCAACCAAACCAAACAGAGAGGAGAAAAAAAAAAGTCCCTTCTCCAGACTCCAAATGATCGGTAGTCCTGTCAGTCAAAAGACTGCGTAATTGCCGGCGAAAATTAGAAAACCCATTAAAAAAAAATAAAGGAAACGAACCTCTGGACTTCTCCCGCAGTTTGAGGAACCGACCGTACCTTACCTAACCTCATTCCTCGTGATTTACTGGTATTATTATTCCTTCTCACCCGCATCTAATCGGCATTCCCCTATATTCAAACCATCCATTCCTATCGTCCCTCGTTCGACCACCGACTTTCGTTTTGGAATTCTCCTCCCCCCTTCTCGATCCTCGGGGTTCCAGTCAACCTATCAGTCGCTTTTAGTTGACCCATTTCCAGCCACTCGCTGAGAAGGGTCCTCGCGTGATTCTGCATGTGCTCAGCCTTACACCAGTCCTGAACGATCAATCGGAGTGTGCCTCTCCGCCCAACACACGACCTTTCATCCGTGGCTTGGCGGCCTTCAAGCCTCCTTCGCTCGAAGGAGATCCCCAAGTCGCGCCTCCCCGTCCTCGTTCTCTCTTGTCCTCCTCGGGCCATCTTCCCCCCCGATCATTCATCGTTAGGCTGAAAGAGGCTGTGGAGGCTTGTGCCTCAGGACCCGTCATCGTCGAACCCGCCAGGTTCGAGATCAGACCTCCTACACTGAAGGCCTCCCATAGGATCGTCTAAAATAAAACTCTCCGACCCTCCTTCCCCGCCCGTGGTTTTCGGTTCCTAGACTTCTTTTCTGCGTTTTCGCCGCCATACGGTGGTCAGAACCGTCATATTGTATCCCAGAAGCGAGACTCCGGCGGACACAAGCTCCGTAACGGAGCCTATTGCCAAAATTCAGACCAACAATTCACGCGCCTCCCTTCTTGGGGGTTCATTTGACCCGGCATTTCGACGAGGCGGTGGTTTTCGAGGGCGAGAAGGGTATGCAAATGTGCCTCCGCACCCGAAGAAACGCAAAATGTATCGACCAAATTCAATGTGGACGTGGTCCTTCTGTATTGTGACCCTTTTCCAGGCAGTCGTCACACTCGCTCTAGAATGGTATGTGCTGTTACCGCGATTCCTAGAAAGATATATCGCTGATGCTGACGGGGTGCTTCGTAGTTACGTATTCGCAGACTTCCAACTCAAACTCTATGAAATAGCCGTCAATGTAACGGCATCCAAAACAATTCCGACCTTTTTAGCACTGTACAGTTTCGGTTTCATCTATGAGTTAGTACTGGTCTACGACGCACTGCGCCTTAAGAATACCATTCAAGTCATCGGGCTGTGCGTATGCAACGTTGGCCTGTTGATCTACGGTGCCGTGCAAGTGGAACAAATTAAAGATGCAATCGGAGTTTTGAATGACAATACAGCCATTGACCCGGCTGTGTGGGGACAAATTAAGCCTTTCCTGATCATCATCCCATGTGTTGTGGCCATGGGCACGCTGCTGATGATGATCGTGGCTTGGAAATTATACGATGAATTTGCGTGGTCCATCTATAAGCACATCAGCGCCGATTTGCGAATGAAGCGCCGATACCTCACATACCAGGTTTGTTGTGAACCACCTAGCGGACAAGGAATTCCAACTGATTGAACGGGCAGATCTACATTGCGCTCCTCAAGTTTGACTTCTTCTTTTTCCTTGGATTTACCGTTCAGTTCGTGGTTATTGTCACTAACCGGCACGATGCCGAGTTTGCGCTTACTCTGGCGGCTATCCCGGTCACAATCTTGATTTTGTTAGCTGCCGCTCTTTTCGTTCGGCGCGAAAGTTCTATTGGAATGATCGTAATCATTGTACGTGTTGATCGGTTGCCCACCCTCGAGAGGTCCTCGCTAACTATTATCATAGCTCCTCTACTTTGCTGCACTGGCGTATTTCTTGTTCAAACTGTACCGCATTTACGACAAGAACACGTACCAGGAATACCTCCAAGCGCAACGGTCCTTGACATTTTTCGCCGTCATCACCCTCGTTCTCATCGTTATGACTATTATCAATGCTTGCATGTGCATGCACAACTTCCACAAGGGCTTGAAACCGCACGTGAATAGGAAAAAGGCCCGCAAAGAAGAGGAGAAGACCACAGAGCTGTCTTCAAACATTACCGGCCAAGTGCCCAATCGGATGATGATCGATTGAGCCCGACCATGGTCGTACAATTTCATGATTTCAAGAAAACAACCTTTCGGTTCAATTGTCCATATAAAAACAACCAAGCGCTCTATCGGGACACAGGTATCCATGTTATATGTTTGCGAACCGCGTACAATTCGCTGTTATATGTCGACTTGGATACTGTATTTTGAAGGTGTTTCCGGGATTTGCGATATGATACCTTTTTTCTGCATTGATCGATTTAGCTCACGATTTCCATTGTCTTCTCCGTTTGCTGTCAGGGTTTCCCTTTTACTTCACTTCTCGTCCTCGCCCTTCCACATACAGCCTTATTAAATGGGCGCTGACAGCGTTCAATCGATGATTCCGACACTTGCACTTTGATATCCTTGCTTATGTCAATTTATTTTTTACGACTGTGCATCTCATATGTTATGTACTGTATCTATCACATAATTGGAATAAAATACAGAGGAAGAATATGGACCATTTGGCTTGTAATTTGACTGAAGTAAGTAGGAATGTTGCTATACTTAATACCCCATCAATATATACTGTATCGCCCACGGTATACACCCAGTGCGTTTGCCACAATCTGTGAAGTTCAAGATGACCTTCTCCCATTATGAGTGGGAAGGGGATGCACAGACGGGCAGTGGTTGGTGGAGGAAACTGGGGTAGGTCGGCGTGACGATACGTGACAGTACGGCCAATGGGAAATCGTGAGCGTGGCCTCTTTTGAGTGACTTGCGACCTCAACTCTCTTTGCCAGCTACAACTTAATTCCCCTTCCACTTCCTAGCAGACTTCCCTCCTTCTTCAACCAGTCCATTTTCTTTTCTTTGTTCTTAAATTTAATTTCGCTCAATTCTTCACGACATTCTTTGATTATCTTCATTTGACTACGGTTTCTTAACATGGTGAGTTGTCCTTCGTGAGCCAACTGATCGTCCTTCAGCGGATGGGACTCCTATCATGCCTCGAAACCGCATTGGCTTTCTTCCATCCCCTGATTTTGGATCCCAATTCTTAATGGTGATGCTAATATGAATATAATTTAAGGCTTCTCCTCGTGCTGCTTCCCCCCTGACCTCTGGTGCCGAGTCTGGCCCAGACTCCAAGGCTTCTGGTGCTGGAGCTGGAGCTGCTGGCTCTGTTGCTTCCGTGGCCCGTACCTCCTCTCCCACTCCTCCTGGTGGTCCTCGAGCTGCTTTGCGTCGTCGCGCGGCTGCCGACCACAAGGAGTCTCTGCGCAATGCCAGACCCAGCTCGACTCGCGCTGCCGGTGCCGGTGGCTCTTCCGGTACCATGCTCAAGCTCTACACTGACGAGAGCCCTGGCTTGAGGGTCGACCCTGTTGTCGTCTTGGTTCTGAGCTTGGGCTTTATCTTTTCCGTCGTTGGTTTGCATGGTATGTAACGCCTGAGATAAGTCAATTCGATTCATAATGGATACTAATGTGTGCCCGGTTTTAGTCATCGCCAAGATCACTCGCAAGTTCTCCTCGTGATCAACGACTTTGCGTCTGCTCTCGCCATCACTCTCCTGCCTGCATCGAGCGACATCAGGTTTGACTGAATGAGGTTCTGAGTGAGCAGGGATGGTTTACTATGCATAGCCGGTCCGTGCTCCTGGAATGATTTTGGTCATTCTGTGAGGGTCGCTTTTGGCGGGTTCACTCCCATACTCTCTTCTACCCTTTTGAAATAATATACCCCATGGTGTCCGTTACCTATCCGTTGTCCTTGGTGGGCGGGGATCCTTAGATCGGATCGTCCGTTACGTCGCGAAGTTGAGTGTTGAAAGCCTATCTGCAGTATAGGTTGGGAAGGTGTGCTGGTTGTTATGTTACTGTTGGGGCTGCCTCCAACCCTTGTGACAGTTAATGAAGGATTTTCATGCCGAAAGTTTGGAAGGAAAGCTTTGTATAATATCAGTTGCTTTTTCAATGGGTACATGAACCTTAGAAGTTGATTGTGTTGTAAGCGACGGTAGGACATGTGATATATAAGCCTGGCTATTGGCCCAAGCAGAGTTCTCTGCCTGAGGGACAGGGCTAGCGCGACGAGGACTTTCAATCCACTCCTAGTAAGGAATAAGGAACCCGCCTTTCTGGACATGTTCTATCAGATCAACCCAACTTCCCACTAGTACCGACCCAGGTTTGTATCGACAACGGCGAGATTCACTATTGAATAGAAAAGAGAAACTGGCTCCACTCGGGAAATTTATGACTCCTTCTAGTTTCTCTCGTTCAATCAATCGAGATCAGATCCTCTAACGCTCCCCAGCTTTCGCGCAATCGGCGCCGTGAGGAATGCAGATAATCCATTACTCGAAACCTGGAGTAAGGAAAAGCGTTATCACGCCTAGGGGGCTTGTTCTCTAGCTTCATTTCATTGTTGGTGATTTACCTAAAAGCCGAGACAGCATCCACTATCTTGATATCAGAAAGGCCCGTGTTCCTTATCAACCGTTTGCCGTCTCGGAGCCAATCGACGATGGCGTTCATCCAACCTCCACTGATAAGGATGGGCGACGAAAACAAGACTGGCCAATGATAACGGGGGGATTGAGATCGACTACGATAGGGACCATGAGCCTTAAGGATTGTCAATATACGATGGAAATAAGAAAACCGCGGGCCAGCTCGCTCCATGTGCTGGTCCGCTGTGACGTCGCTGGATTACGAACATGAAGCCCTTATCAGGGTCCCGGAAATTCAGCAACGACAATGACTGGGTTGAGCAGTCCAGAATCCCGATTCAATGGGACTAAGGACGTTGATCAGTCTGAGGGTCTTCTGCGAGGTCGGAGGTCTCCTATGTCTATGGTTGTACTACTTGAGATAGTATATGAATCAAGTCACCCTTCGTTTCCCTACGGATTTTCTTTCAGGAAGTATCAGACGGCCGGAGATCATTGCTTGCAGATCACTACATTGATATTAGTCTATACTGTTATACTTAAATTGGAATTTGATACCCCGTATTAGGGAATACGTGCATTCGGATTGACCATCCAAGGGCATCGTCCGACAAAAGCTGCAGTCATGCCGGAGACAGCCAACTTTGTTGCTCCCTTGTCTCAAGGGTTTGGCTATGGTATTATTGTCGGGTTAGGGTTCGCGTTTGCTTTGGTGATGGTTTTCATTACCTGGGCCCTCAAAAGGCAAGTGCTACATCTCTTTTCCAAGGTAATGCCTTTGATTGAGGAATTGGAGCTAACGAATCGTTCACTATAGATATCAGTACGAAGTCCAAACCTCAGAGATGTTTTCAACTGCAGGAAGATCCGTAAAGTCAGGTTTGGTTGCTGCTGCTGTCGTAAGCAGCTGGACTTGGGCTGCCACCCTTCTGCAATCCTCTGCAGTAGCCTATCAGTACGGAATTTCGGGGCCATTTTTCTATGCATCAGGTTAGTGTAACCGAAGAAACAGTAGGGCTTCATCACTAATGATGTCGATCTCAGGTGCCTGCGTGCAGATTATTTTATTTGCAACGCTCGCCATTGAACTCAAAAGGCGAGCCCCAAATGCGCATACGTTCCTGGAAGTCATCCGCGCTCGATATGGCACTGCTGTCCATGTGGTCTTCATTGTTTTTTGCTTGATGACCAACATTCTTGTCACTGCAATGTTGCTCACTGGTGGATCTGCTGTCTTGACATCCTTAACTGGAGTTAATACGGTTGCAGCTTGCTTCCTGCTCCCCATTGGTGTCGTGCTCTATACTCTCTTCGGTGGCATCAAAGCAACTTTTATCACCGATTATATGCACACCGTGGTTATCATCGTCGTTATATTCATCTATGCGTTCTCCGCTTACGCGTCTAACGAAACTCTTGGATCTCCGGGTAGAGTTTATGATGCTCTGGTTGCGGCGGCTGATCGCCATCCTGTGGAGGGCAATGCTCAGGGCAGTTATCTCACCATGCGATCAAAGGAGGGTGGTATCTTCTGGGTTATTAACCTTGTCGGTAAGTAACTACACGTATCCTTTTGTTGTGGCTTAACGCTAACTATGGTCTAGGTAACTTTGGGTGTGTAGATACCTTGCTGAAACTTAGTTGATATCTGCTAACAGTGTGTTTCAGGACTGTCTTCCTGGACAATGGCTATTACAACAAAGGTGTGTTAAACTCGAGATGGAATGGTGCTATGATGCTTCAGTACTGACTGCGATAGCTATTGCTGCGCACCCCGTACATGCCTTTCCCGGTTATGTTATTGGTGGCCTCTGCTGGTTTGCCATTCCTTGGCTCTGTGCCAGTACGATGGGAATATCTGCTCTTGCTCTTGAAGGCACTCAGCGCATGAGCTCGGAGGACGTAACTGCCGGCCTTGTCCTACCTTTTGCTGCTGTCAAGCTGCTGGGATATAGTGGTGCTGTCTGCACCACACTCATGATTTCATGGCAGTCACATCGGCTTTTTCGGCTCAGCTCATTGCTGTTTCTTCCATCCTGACGTACGATATCTATCAGGCTTATATCAACCCCTCTGCAAAGGGCAAGAGACTAGTGTGGGTGTCTCATATGTCCTGTATTTTCTGGGCTATTGCCATGGCCAGTTTCGCAACCGGTCTCTACTACGCTGGTATCGGTATGGGCTACCTTTATTTGCTCATGGGTGTTATCATCTCCTCGGCGGTGTTCCCAGGCGCGATGACCCTCGTCTGGAAGGCACAGAACTGGGTCGCCGCAGCTGCATCGCCTATTCTGGGCCTCGCCGTGTCCCTCATCGCATGGCTTGTAACTGCTAAGAAGGAATCCGGTGTATTGACCGTCGCTACCACTGGCGCAAAGTAAGTAACCTGTCCTTGACCTTACCCAATAAGACCTCCTGCTAACAAAAAGCCCAGCTACCCCATGCTTGCTGGAAACGTCGCCGCCCTCCTCAGCCCCATCATATTCTCTCCAGTCCTCACCTACATATTCGGCCCTCAAAACTACGACTACGAATCCATGCGTGCCATCCGCAAAGTTGACGACACAGATGTCGCAGCAGCCGCACACGTCGACATCGAACTAATCCCCGGCGAAACCAGTCCCGCCACCATCAACGCCGCCAAAGAGCAAGAAGAAGAGCGCAAGCTCAACAGGGCCGCGCTCTACTCGCGCACCCTCACCATCGGCATGGTCCTGTGCTTCCTACTCCTATGGCCAATCCCCATGTACGGCAGCTCATACGTGTTCAGCAAGAAGTTCTTCACCGGCTGGGTTGTCGTGGGTATCATCTGGCTTTTCTGTACGACTGTAGGAGTGGTGATTTTCCCACTATATGAGGGAAGAGAGAGTATTATTCGTACGGCTAGGCTTATGGCTCTTGATGCTGTTGGCAAGAAGCCGAGGTTCGAGGGACAGGAACAGACTCCATCTGGTGTTGCGACGCCGACGGAGAAAGTGGGCACTAAGTCGGATGTGTAGTTTGGTTGTTTGGTATCCCAAGATTCTGTTTGGGTTGGGATCAGGGGATGCCCAGATGCAGGCCCATCCATACCTACTGATGTGATTGGGATTTTGTGTTTTGCATTGACTAGTATATACCCCATTTGTTCTACGCCGGTTACGCTATTAATATTATTAATAATTCTTACCAATTGAATGCACATATAACATAGAATATAACCCTCCTATATTAAAAAGAAAAAAAGCAAGCAGAGAAAAAAGAAGCAAAGGTATCGTACAGCAACAGAATATACACATCATTAACATCGCTTCTCAACCAGACCAAAGTCCCATCTCCCCAAAGCCCTCAACATGATAAAATAAGAAAAAAACAGGCCAGCACCAACACAGAATCACTTATACTGAAGATTCTGCGGCGGTGCCCCGGCCTGAGGCTGCGGATATCCGCCTCCCCCGGAAGCCTGAGGAGGAGGTCCCCAGTAGGCCTGTGGAGGTGGCGCTGGGCCAGCCGGTGCACCTATCGGAGGCCTAGTCTCTGGCGTGATATCAGGGCGATCACTTATCTGTTGTTAGTTGGTCTGATCGGACAGGGCCTTTTCTTTCTGTGATTCTAATCAAGGGAACCAGCTTACCGTAGGTCTTGGGTGAAGCGACATGTGTAACATGTGACTTCCTAGGGGCTTGTTAGTATTTATTATTCATTGGGTGGAAGCTAAGAATTGGTTAGAGGAGATATTTACCTTGTACTTGTGTGTTGCCAGCGGGATCATAGGCTGGTGGGTTACGGTTCATGTTAGTTAGACATTCTGGCAAGAGCTATTGCAACCAGATCCCGGGTGCAACATACAATAAAGCAGACGGTAAACCAGGGCCTAGAGCAATTAGCAATCAGGCCTATTCACGCATCGAATGTAAGTACGTAAAGAAAAGAAAGGAACATACCATCGCGTAATACAATGTCCATTATAGTGTTGGCCTAATCCAACGTCATGGTTAGTTCGGGTCAGGTACAAAGCTAACCAAGCACCTAGTAGTAAACAAGACCGGAGTAAACATACAGTTATAGCAGTAAGCCCTGACATTTTCGTAGCCTTGCAGCATGGATGTAAACTCTATTTAAACCTGTTAGCCTAGTGCTTATGAAGATAAGAAGGACGTCGTATTTGGAAATCGGCACATGGGAGTTTATTTCCGGAGGATAGATATACACGGAGGAATTAGTATGCAGAGTGCGCTGTACGTACCATGCGTTCCGAACGTGATGCAGATTGCCATGGTGGATAGGGTCTTCGCGGAACCTGGTCTATGATACTATGTGATAGTATGGCTTCTGGTCTCGAGGGTTTATGATCAAGGGGAGTTGAGTTGGTGAGGGTTGAATCCAAGGGCGAAAGGCAGCGTTATTATAAGATCCTTATTGGGGGTGACGTGTGGCGCTGTGGCTTGGCACTTGGCGTTTGGCTGTTCTTCTTTATTCTGGAATGCGTGGCACGTGTTTGGTGGATTTGGGTGTTTTTTTATGACTTGGGAGAGGTAAGTTGGGGATGGGATATAAACATTAGGTAGGTAAGGTGAGTGACTCTCATTTGTGTGTATTCAATACTGTGATAGTTGGTTGGGACGCTCTACAGTTCCTAAGGTACTAACTGTTACGAGACTCTTACTACTACTATATTACAAGGCACTCTGTCAAACAGCACACAACCTGCTTGGTATGACCAATCTAACTCACATCAAGATACAATGGCACCGAAATTGAACCATGTAGGGGTCGAATATGTAAATAAATACCGCTGAAGGGAAAGTAAGATTATGCAGCACCAACTGCCATGACGCCTGATCTCAGGGGCCAGTCCATCCATCATGTCGCGAGTTAAGGCCGATACATCGCCGGCTTCTATTGTATGGCGGTATGCCCCAATTGGCAGTCAAGGCCCCAATCGCCCAAGGACTCGGTCCTCTTTTTATTTCCAACCATGTATGCCAAGGCGTGTTTATTGAGTCTTGAAGAGAAGAATGGCGCAGTGTCCGAGGTAGAAGTAAATGAAGTGTTTCGTCTCTGAACTGAATTAGCAGCGCTCTGGGAGGTTAGTGCACAAAAGTTCGTACCGTGTGTAACAAAGCTTCCGAAATTCCTCCCAACGACACAATGCCATGTAGCTCCTTTGCGCGAGTCAAACTGTAGACTGTGAGTGAGGGGCTGTGGTGTTATCGGAGGAAACGCTGACCTCTCGCTTGATATACTGGGCAATGTCCTAATAATAATTAGCACCCTACCGAGTCAACAAGTAATCGTTGTGACCAACCTTCTCAATGTGGTACTTCTCCATTGCCTCGATCGCTAAACAATTAGTCGCAATCACCTCCGTCGGGATATCCGATGAATCATACCAACTTCGACAGCTTCCTGCTGCATATCCTCCGTCTTTCATACCGTAAGCAATTATACCTCCAATTCTAGTGGCGAGACTCTTACCATATCGACGGACTTGATTTGCGCTGCCCAATAATGTTAGTCATGGTGAAGATGCCGCTGAAGTTGCACTCACGCTCGAGCTTATCCTTCTTTTCGGAAGACATCTTGTCGGTTGAGTGAGCTGGAAAAGGTTCAACAATAAGCAAGTGAGTCAACTGGAGATTTGCGTCTCTAAGGTAGTCCAACAGTACACAGCGTTCCGCCGAATTGCCTCCGGAAGTAGGCGTTGGGCTATCGTGGTTGCTGAGGAGCAACCGTGTGGATACGCACGGGCCACGCCCACTATTCTCACCGCCTTTGTCGGCACTATAAGGAAGCGGCATAAACTAAAAAATTTTTGGAGCTTTTTTTTCTTCGATACATTCCATTCCCTGCTGGCTTTAGGAAAGGCAGCCACAGGACACAATAATGGAAAGCACAAGAGTGTTTGTCTCTGGCCTTCCGCCAACATTCTCCAATGATCAACTTAGGAAGCACTTTGCTAGTCGCTTCCAAGTTACCGACGCTCATGTATTACCCAAACGCAGGATTGGCTTTGTGGGCTTGAAGACCCCCGAGGCGGCCAAGGAAGCTGCTAAATACTTCAACAAGACATATGTCAAGATGTCAAAGATCTCAGTAGATATTGCTAAACCGGTATGTGACCTCTTCCTGGCGATCTGGCTTTCCGCTTCCTATTCCCATTGCGCACGCTGACCGATAAAGGTGGTCTTGAGACTGACCAGAATTGCTTTAGATCGACTCCGAGCCTATCAGTGCTGCTCAAAAGTTTAAGAAGGCTGAGAAGCCTGACTCGACTGCAGAGAATACACTCAAACGTAAACGTGATGGGGAGCTCGCCCAGCAGGACCCTAAGCTGCAAGAGTATCTTTCCCTCGTGAAACACTCATCGCACACAAAGACATGGGCCAATGATGATGCTGTGATCAACCCTGTTGCCAATGACTCACCTGCCAAGGACCCGCCCGTTGAAGCAAATGAGGTTCCTCAGGAACTTACCTATGCTCAAAGGAAGAAGGCAAAGCTCGGGGGGACCTCTGAAGAAGATGCTCATGTGTCACGGCATGATGAGCCTGAGCCGATGGTTGTTGATGCAAGTAAGGAAGAAGATACTACTGAGCAAGCAATGGATCAAGAACAGCCCGCGGTTCAGGAAGAAGATCAACAACCGGTATCTGACGCTGACTGGCTTCGGTCTAAGACAAGCCGCCTTCTCGGTCTCCTAGACGAAGAGGAGCAAGCAGAGTTTGACTCTGCAGCGCAACGGCCCACTGATTCAATGGAGCCAGCAGCTGATGTTGAAGTCGATACCGAAAACGCGGAGGCTGATGCTCCCCCGGCCGCGGATAATACTGCGAAGCCGACAGAAGCACCGGAAGTTGATACAAACATTGAGAACATTCGCATTTCTGCGCGTTTATTTGTGAGAAACTTATCTTACGATACAAAGGAGTCCGATCTCGAACCGGTATTCGCCCCCTTTGGCAGGATTGAAGAGGTCAGTCTTCCATTCTCATTCTGTGCCCCCGTTTGCCTTTCCTTCCCCCCCCCCCCTTTCATGCAAAGTTGCTCGCATGATGAACATCCTGATAGGGACATCAGATGCAAAGCAAATGATGTGACCAGGAAAAGAGAATTTTAGTAGATGCCTCTAGTATCTGAAGAGCAACATATCCTCAACTTGACATTGGATTCACTGTGGTTTTAGATTCGTGGGACAATTGCTGATTTATTTAGATTCATGTTGCCTTTGATACTCGGTTCAGCTCCAGCAAAGGATTTGCCTACGTTCAGTATGTTGAGTCCGATGCGGCTGTAGAGGCCTACAAAGCCCTTGACGGAAAACACTTCCAAGGTCGTTTATTGCACATCCTGCCAGCCGCTGCCAAGAAGACGTATAAGATCGACGACTATGAGTTGTCCAAGTTGCCTTTGAAGAAACAGAAACAGATTAAGCGAAAGCTAGACTCCACTTCTTCAACCTTCAGTTGGAACTCGCTTTATATGAACGTAAGTCAGCTCGGGATGTAGCCCAAGAGTATCGCATATTAACAAGCCTCTCTACTAGGCCGATGCAGTTATGTCGTCAATGGCTGAGAGACTTGGTATATCCAAAGCAGATCTCTTGGATCCTACTTCATCGGATGCCGCAGTAAAACAAGCTCATGCTGAAACGCACGTCATTCAAGAAACGAAGGCTTACTTTACTGCAAATGGTGTCAACATTGATGCCTTTAAAGAGCGAGAGCGTGGAAACACTGCTATCTTAGTAAAGAACTTTTCTTATGGCGTCAAGACTGACGAGCTTAGGAAGTTGTTCGAGCCGTATGGCCAACTCACAAGACTACTGATGCCTCCCAGTGGCACAATAGCTATTGTTGAGTTTGCAAGACCAGATGAGGCTCAAAAGGCATTCAAGGGTCTGGCGTATCGGAAACTGGGAGATTCCATCCTATTCCTAGAAAAAGCCCCTAAGAACCTCTTCGATGCATCTGTTGTCCCGCAGAAACCAACTGTGGAAACCAAGGCCATCTCCCAAGGGTTCTCGACTGCTGACACGTTCGCGGCAGATGAGCCTGAACAGGCTATTGCTACCGCAACTCTCTTCGTAAAGAATCTCAACTTTGACACAACAAATGCGCGTTTCGTTGAAGTCTTCCAGCCGTTGGATGGATTCGTGTCGGCGAGGATCAAGACCAAGCCCGATCCCAAACGGCCTGGTCAGACGCTCAGCATGGGCTTTGGCTTTGTTGACTTTAGGACCAAAGATCAAGCCCAGGCCGCTCTTGCTGCAATGAATGGATACAAGCTCGATCAGCATGCACTGGTAGTTAGGTCATCGCATAAAGGTATGGACGCCGCTGAAGAAAGACGACGTGACGATACTGCGAAGAAAATCGCAGCCCGGAGGACGAAGATTATCATTAAGAACTTGCCGTTCCAAGCGACCAAGAAGGATGTCAGATCACTCTTTGGAGCGTACGGCCAGCTTCGCTCTGTGCGTGTTCCTAAGAAATTTGACCGGTCGACTCGTGGTTTCGGTTTTGCAGACTTCGTAAGCGCTCGCGAAGCGGAAAATGCCATGGACGCATTGAAGAACACCCATTTGTTGGGCAGAAAGTTGGTATTGGAATTTGCAAACGAGGAGGCCATCGATGCGGAGCAAGAGATCCAGCAGATCGAAAAGAAAGTAGGGGAGCAGTTGGACCGGATCAAACTACAGAAGCTCACGGGTGCCGGGCGGAAAAAATTTACTGTAGGGGCCCAGAACGAGGAAGACTAAAGTCCTTTCTCCTTCTGCCCTTCTCCCTGTTGATAGGGTTAATGAATAGTAATGGTGCTGCTATCTTTGTGTTTGTGAGAATATACCCCTTGCTTGGCGGAACACCTTTGGGCTTTTCACACGTTCCTGCTGTCAGGACCGTGCCTGCAGACGCGTCCTGCAAAGTTCCGTCGCCTCGTGCATCTTCATGAAGCTTTATCTTTTTTTATCCCCATGTATCCTTGTTCGATCCTAGCATCTCGTCGACCCCTCGTCCTCGACTGTGATCTTTCGTATGTCTGAACCCTGGATATCCAGTTGAGAGCAGGGTCTGGTCGTTGTTTTCCAACCTACATTCCGCTCGCTCTGTCTGTAACCCCCCGAGCATTCTTCGATGATCGCCTCGGACGATGTTGTTGGATGCTGGGCATTCCAAAGAGAGGCCTTTGCCACTAATTTTCGCCCATCATTTCTCGTCGGTACCTGGTTTGGCTGCTACTAGTCAGTCGTCATGTCGTGCAGGTCAAAAATCCCCGGGCAGCGGCTCGCTGAATCGTGCACCCTGGATGTCCCCTTGCATTGTTAGCCGGCGTCCACAGTGCATCACCCTTCCTCCTGATTTGCTGCAACAAGGCGGCACCTGCTCGTCCCTCCCTCATCGCTCTGATCGACGCGTGAAGCTCAGGTCAAGGGTTCCCCGCGCCGAGGGCTACTGACGCTGCCCTCGAGGGGGAATCGCCCAAACAAGCAAACAGCGTGGTCCAGCAATGTAGCTGCTGGGGCTACCTTCGCGCTCCTTTACTAGGGGAGGGAATGGGTTCCCTATAAACATCATGCTCTTCGCCCGAACATTCTCTTTCCCAGGCTCTTACATTTTTCCCCGTAACTGCGTTCTTTGCCAGGCAAGAAGCATTTGTGACCCTCATCCTACTTTGTGGAATCTGTCATTCTTCCGAGAGCCTATTCGAGGTGATCCGCTCCATGGCTGAGTGGCAGACCGAATGTATGTTGCCTCCAACCCAACCAGGTCTTGAAGGTGTCGGGCCCCATCCAGGTCGAGTGCTTCAGAACACTTCGGGAAACATACAGTCCTACTCCGACACCCTGGCGCACACTGATCCCACCGGGCGTGAGGACCATTTTTCACATTATGGTTTCAAGTATCCTCATCAGCCCCCGGTCCCAACTCACCCAATGCCTACCACCACCAGCCTGCATGCCCAGCAAGTTCTCAACAATCGTTTCCATACAAAGAAACTGCGGCGTCTCCAATCACTTGGTCCTAACCTGATTGGACCCCGCAGGACAAGAAGTTACCTCAAGTCCCCAAAGTACATAGAGTACAGGGCACGGCCTCGCCGAGATACTGGAAAGGACGGGGAGCCCGTTTGGTCAGATGAGCTTGAGGATGCTTTCCAGCAAGGTAAGACGATGACAGCTGCCACACAAAGAGGATTGTCTAACAACATCAGCCCTTGAGGCGAATCCCCCCATGGGGAGACGAAAATGGTCCGAACGCGGAAAATCCTACGGTCGAAATGAACTGATAGCTGAGTACATCTACAAAACTACTGGGAAAAGGAGGTCAAGAAAGCAGGTCTCTAGCCACCTGCAAGTCCTTGATTCTTTTCTCAAGGGTGACCCCGATTGTATGTTTTGCCTAAATAGCTTTGATGGGCAAACCCAGATCTAACCAGGCCTTTGTAGGGGAGAGGCTTGTACGGGAGCAACCAGCAGACCGTTCGAATGGCCAGCCACCATCAGCCGGTCCTCGCTGGAGAAATTCGATGGAGGTCCCATTCTCCAGCCATTACAATAGCCACAATTATCCCTCCTATCATGACTCGTTGAGGCCGGTGCAATCTTACTCCGGGGAGCTGCCCCCTCCACACATTGTTTTCAATCCCAATTTGCACGCCGAGGCAACGAACGTTAATATGATCTATGGCCTCAGCTTTGACATGTGGGTGAGCGCGCCGGGTCAGCCAGAGCGGATCGAGAGTGCATTCCATACCTACACCCGCCTCCAAGGGGACCAACGTCATCCCGGTGCACCCCCAAAACGCTTGGAGGATCTCTCCAATTGGCGGACATCGTTTCCCCATCTCAACTCAGTCATGGCAGATGTTAACAACCCACTGAACTGTGAGATCATCCTCCTGGAGGCCAATCTGAAGTTGATGGATGATTTCCCCCCGTCCGGCTCGAAACTTGGGATACAGCTAGAGCTGGACTTCACCCAGCCTCCTAATGGCGATGCACTGACGAACCAAATGGAGAACTGGTCGTGCAGCACGTATATCTACGAGGAAGGTCACAACATATTCAAGGAACGCCGCAACCTTCCTAGACAGCAGTCGAACAAAGTGAAACCTCCATTTGAATCTTCGTGGTGGGCAAAACGTTTTACGGAACTCACGGAGCTCACCCAAAGCAGACAAGTAAACGACGCTGCTGATAGGCACGCGAGAGACTACTTCCGCACCTTGACGGCAGTCCAAGAAATACGGGCCACTCCTAGTTCTCGTCGGGTATCGAACCAGTACCCTGACAACTCCCAGGATGGAAGCAAAAGAATGGCCATCCTGCTTTGGCAATTCCGGCGCACGCGACCGAACGAAGTTGGCACTACCACATGGCGCCGGGTGACTCCGCCATCCCCCGACCGTAATGCAATCCCTAGCCCCAAGCCCGTAACGGGGATCGACCTCCCTCCCTTGTCCTTCGATGCAAACTCTCTAGCTAGGCCTGCCCCAAGCATTTACCAAGCCCCTCAGTCACACGACTTGGTGCATCATAGTGGTGCCTCGCAGCCTCAATGGTCCATGTACCAACCACCGCAGGACAGCATATTCAATGCAAGCGGAGGTTTTGACCTTCTCAACTCTCTCACTAAGCCAGAGGGTGGCCTTTATGACAAAACTGCCGTCACCTCAGTGCCCGACACCTACCCCAGTCTGCAGCCTGAAGTCAGCCAGCCAACGAGTCTCAATGGTTCTACCGGAGGACCAGGGATGCTTAGCATACCTGATATGTCCCTTTCACACACCAATCTCAATACGTACAACCTAAGTGGGCATGATAATCAGTATGGAACGCCCCATCATCCTGGGGTGAGCCTGCCCGATAACAGCCATGTTTTAAACAATGGCATATTTGGGTCCAGCACTCAATCGATCGATGACATGAGTCAAACTCATGCACCTTGGCCGACTCCTACATCGAGTATCACTGATGTTGGGTCGAGCAACTATAGCCACCTGCAGTTTCCTGATCACCATGTGCCGTCTGTCTCACGAGAATCCCATCCGCCCAACCACTACGGGGGGTTACTGGGCCCAGACGACCTCATAGTGGGGAGTATGCCGGATGATCCTAGTATCCATGGGGCGGGCCATGGCCACATTAATCACACCTATACTGAGAACAACGCGGTTGAGGCCGCATAACGAAGAACTACTGATCACTAATCGGGCTGAAGGATGTCTCTTAATGATAATAATGGCAAACAAAAGTGTCGCTGGCTTTCGGGATTTTGTGTTTTCGTTTCTGGCACCGGAGTTTTGTGGGGGATACTGGAGCATGCCCTGCGGGGGTTTCTTGGTCTTTCTTTCTTTATTTTTTTTTATTTTTTTGGTTCAACTTTGGGATGTAGTTTTAGTCCGATACCAATTCTGTACTGTAGTCATCCATACTATCTAATGTCGAAGGAGTTCAAAGTGCTGTCGTTCATACTTTATCCTTGAGTGATTGGCGGGATTTGGGTCCCGTGAGGGATCATTGGATCCAGCACGGTCAGGGACCAATTGGGTTTGGCGCCGCTCTGCATTTACCCGCAGACTCGCATTTAGCCGGAATGTTATCTCATCCAGCTCCACTTTAGCCTCAAGACAGTTACATTCCTCCTCGTGTGACTGGCCTTGTCGGCCCGGCTGGCCTGGATGGACCAAGTTGCATTTATCCCGAGTGGGTATGGCCGTACCCCAAAACGAGGGCTTTTTGGAAGAATATGCGCGGGGGCAATCCCCAAAAGCTGATCGATGCCCCTCCTTCAACACTCTGTACTCTCCTCCCAGTTGCAATCACGCTGTCGTTCTTCTCGTTACCCGCGATCTCTACACACAATCATCACAATGGCTCCTCCTACCGTCAAGCTGAACAGCGGATTTGACATGCCCCTCGTGGGGTTTGGCCTCTGGAAGGTCAACAACGAGACATGCGCGGATCAGGTCTACGAAGCCATCAAGGCGGGTTACCGTCTCTTTGACGGCGCATGCGGTATGTTACCACCTGCTACTGTGAAGTATTCCGGGAGCAATCTAATACGGTCCTCCAGACTACGGCAACGAAGTTGAATGTGGCCAGGGTGTCGCCCGTGCCATCAAGGAGGGCATCGTCAAGCGCGAGGATCTCTTCATTGTTTCCAAGCTGTGGAACAGTTTCCACGAGGGCGACCGCGTCGAGCCCGTCTGCCGCAAGCAGCTGGCTGACTGGGGCGTCGAATACTTCGACCTGTACATCGTGCACTTCCCCGTTGCCCTGAAGTACGTTGACCCAGCTGTCCGCTACCCACCCGGATGGAACTCGGAGAGCGGCAAGATCGAGTTCAGCAATGCCACCATTCAGGAGACCTGGACGGCGATGGAGTCGCTGGTCGACAAGAAGCTCGCTCGCAGCATCGGCGTTAGCAACTTCAGCGCCCAGCTGCTCATGGACCTCCTCCGGTATGCGCGCGTTCGTCCCGCTACCCTCCAGATTGAACACCACCCCTACCTTACCCAGCCTCGTCTGGTCGAGTACGCCCAGAAGGAGGGCATCGCTGTCACGGCGTACTCGTCTTTTGGACCTCTGAGCTTCCTCGAGTTGGAGGTGAAGAATGCCGTCGATACCACTCCCTTGTTCGAGCACAACACCATCAAGAGCTTCGCCGAGAAGTATGGCAAGACCCCGGCTCAGGTGCTGTTGCGCTGGGCCACCCAGCGCGGCATTGCTGTCATCCCGAAGAGCAACAACCCCACGCGTCTGTCGCAGAATCTGGAGGTCACTGGGTGGGATCTGGAGAAGAGCGAGCTGGAGGCCATCAGCTCCTTGGACAAGGGCTTGCGGTTCAATGACCCTATTGGATACGGCATGTACGTTCCTATCTTCTAAAAATGGACGTTGCCCGCGAGAGATGTGTGATGATCTGCGATATAAAATGTACATGATGACTTGAGTAAATAGCTATGATAACCCATTGACCAAGACCATTGACTGCCTGAATATAAATGACATCTCCATGCGTAGTAATGGTAGCGGAATTCCTTTCGGGGCTCTCCTGCCCAATGGGGGCGAGATGCCTTCTCGGTCCCAAAAGATTTCGTCTGAACGGCCGACTCGCCCACCACCCGTCATCACCCTTTCTCGGTAAAACCGGTACATTGCTGAGATCTGCTGTCCAAGACTTGCCTCAATCTGATCTAGAATTATAAAAATTAGGTGTATGAAGTATACTCCAGTTCCTGATGCCGAACCTAAAGTTTCCCAACTAAAAATCCCACGCCAAGACCAAGCTCCCTTATCAACACTATCAATCAATCCATCAATTAATTATTTCCTGCAACTCCAACTCCTCCGTCAATCCCCCAAACCCCAACCTCAAACCAGCAAAACCCAAGAAAGCAACCAAAAGACCCAAAATGGCCGCCCGCCTCGCAGCACAATCAATCCACATAACCACAACCCCGATACCGCGCTCCCTAACAGAAAGCAAGCAAATCCTTTCCGCGCTCCAGAAATTCGGCGAAGTAGTCACCTTCCGCAATCTCAAGGTAAAGAAAGCTTCACCCACCCAACACCACTCTCTGCGTGAATTTAAGCAGATCCGGGTGTATTTGAAACAATAGCTAACAAGAGAATAAAAAGTACGACACAACAAACACATCCCAGAATCCCGCCTCCCGATCTATAATCGCCATCTTCGAATCCCCATCCTCCGCATCGCAAGCCATCGCCGCCTCCCCACTCACAATCCCCCTCGTCAAACCGCCGCCCCGGCCCCAGTCGCAATCGCATCTACCCCCACGCGAGCCAGGAACGCCCTCCCCGGACCCCTGGGCCTCGAGTGAAAGTCTCGCCCAGTCCCATATCACCTGTACCATCCAGCCGTCGCGCCATAACCATGAGTCTGCGCTGCGGCGGAACCCGTTCCATACGCTGTTTCATGTTAATGGGAAGAGTTGGCAGTCGAGGGATCTGGTGAGGACGGGGATTCCGTTGCGGGAGTTGGCGGATGAGCCGATGGCGAGGAAGAGTCATGAGCCGTTTAGGGTTAAGAGGAAGGTGCAGGCGGAGAATGAGCGGTTGGGGGCTACGAGTTTGATGGCGCTCTATGAGGGTGGGCTCAGGGGCGAGGGGAATGGGGATGAGTCTCATTCTGGGGAGAAGGCGGTTGAGGGTAAGGATACGGAGGTGGATTGAAGGACGGTTTGGTTCTGTGCGCTGAGGTCTATATGCATGGTTGTTGGCTGTCTTGGGCAATGCGATATGCCTGTGCATGTGTGCATTAGGCATGCTCTGGTGGTCCTGTTGGGCGTGGTGTTGCATCACTATCTTTCAAGGCCGATAGTGAGGCTTCCCCGGCGCGATCGTTGGGTGATGCCCAGCTAGTGCCCGTCAGGCTATGGACGATCTGTAGGTTCGTTTCCAGGGTTCCAGCAGGCTCGGAGTGTACCTCCACAAGCGAGGTATGACACCGTGAACACAGAGAACATAAAGCTTCTCTTAATCTACATATAACATAGGAGATTGACAGGAATCTAATCCGCTTTCCATTAACCATGATTGCCATTGTATCATCAGCCATGCCAGTTCTTGTACGGTAATTAAGCTATTCTCACGAACGCTGCAACTGTCAGTATACGCATACACCCGGAAACCTGGAAGACTGCACTTACTAGCGTCGATCTGCATAATCTGCGGTATCGCTAAGCGCACCTTATTCCGGTACACCGCGGGGCCCTTCGTTTGCAACGGGTTGCCCTCAAAGTAGACCGTCTGTAACTTCTCCTTATCCTTCAGCTCCTTCTCCACCTCATCGAAGCTAGACAACTGGTTGTTCGACCCCCAAAGCTCCTCCAGGTTCTTCAAATGCGACAGATGCTCGAGCTTGGAGACCTGGTTATTCGAGAAGTCAAGGACGCGCAGCTTGGTGTTCGATTCGAGACCGCTGAGCTCGGTAATGGCGTTATGAGAAACGTAGAGTTCTTCGAGGTTCTTGAGGGCGGAGAGTCCGTTCAGACTAGTGAGTCGGTTCGACTGAATCGAGAGGATTTTGAGATTCTGCAAAGCATCCAGATTCTGTAGAATGTCAATATATCAACCCCTCCAAACTCCGGGAAGACGACATACCTTGAACTCAGTGATCTTATTCTTCCCGAGCCACAGCTCCTCAAGAGACGTCAACGAGTCAAGGTTCTCGATTTCCTACAACCCAGTCAGCATAAACCCTTCCCATGCACCCATTCTCGCGCAAACCCCAAGCACCCACCCTGATCCGGTTAGCCCCCAGCTCCAAATTCCTCAACACCTTGAACCCCTCCAGCCCTTCGATCTTCGAGATCTTGTTCTGCACAAAGTACAGGTCCGTCAGCTTGACCAGATGCGAGATATTCTTGATATGTTTGATCTTATTGAAGCTCAGGTCCAGACTAGTCAGGTCCTTGAACTCATCCAGACCCTTGACATGCGAAATAAGGTTATCGTAGAGATCGAGCTCGACCAGCGACCCGGCGATTTCAGGAGGAAACGCGATCCGCGATATTTGGTTCTGCCGCAGACATATTCTCTAGAAACCACTCCCCGTTAATCTTGAATCATTACCGCCAACCTCCACCTTCATTCACGGAGCACCGATGTCGTACCTGTACTTTATGGAATCGCTCTAGATGTAAAGCAGGGATGGACGCAATACGACAATGGACGAGGTCGATCTCCTAGATTAACAACTCACTCGGTCAGTTTCACCTCACACCGCATGAACCAGCAGGCAAAAGATCCCACGCACCTCGGTATCCTTATCCTCATCCTCTAGCAAGTCTACAGCAAGAGGTTCTCGATAAGCACCCGCTTCCAAAACCGTAATCGGTAGGAAAAAAAAATACCTTCGTCGGCCTCGATCTCCTCCACCGGCGGCGCATCCTCATCTGAGTAATCCGGGTCCTCGATTGCCTCCGGATTCGTGATGGTTGCCTGAGAACCGACTCTCAGTTTTCCATCCCACCCTTTGCTATCCTTCATAGTGGCTGGGAGGTATGTAGATTCGTTTCCTTTATTATATCTTTTTTTTTTCTGCGCGTGGTTGGAGGTGGTTTGATGCGGGGAGCTTTTTTGGCCGGTGGGTCGAATGACGGTATGTATGTAATTTTCGTACGTATCTTGTAATTTGTAGATCGGTATCGATGTACCTAATTTAGGAAAGACGTTAGTAGATTAAGGGGGCCCATCAGGACGACGACGACTTGGTCAGTGAGTGGGGAGGGCTTGATTTGATGCTCGGAATTAACGGTTTTCTCTGCTTCTGAGACGGTTGCCCGAGGATTGTGGTTCATAATGCGGCATTTCTTGTCTTCGCTTTATGTATTTCGTTTAATGAATTAGAATTGACCTATGTATGTCCCGCTGGTTCGATTTCATTCACGTTCTTCTACACTCTTACTTTGAGCGGCAGTATGCTTGATTAAAATCCATTTGGGCTACTAAAACAGGTGGTGCTGTGTGGAAGGACGACGCTTTTATGTACATATAGCACGTACGCCAATGATACATATACATTGGTGGCGATCGATAGTCAAGATCCTGTATCGATGGGAAACTATCAGGTAGTACCGGAAACAGTGACGCGCACACATATATGACGATGCCACTCACTAGTGAGGTCTCCAAAACAAATCATGGCTGGCAAGATGACAAAACACGCTGGGGTCTTGGTGGTGATCACAGATACGAAACAAAACAGATAGGAAATCGAGCGACGGCAGTGTCAGGCCCCTTAAGGGCGATGGGAGGTTTAGACAAAATTTGAGAAAAGAAAGAATCAGATAGAAAGGGAATGTAAATTTGCGTATACATGAGATCAGCGAAAAAGGGTTTTAAGCTGATGGCCAAGACAGACGCCTACAGAATGCAAAAAAAAGGGGGAGGGGGGGTTGCGAGGAAAATGGATCAAAAGCACAGGGAGTCAGAAAAGTGCCCGCTCACTTGGAGCGTAGACAGAAGGACATGGCTAGAAGTCCAGCAGATGCAAACAGCAAAAGGGTTTGTTTAAGAAAGAATAACAGAGGAAAGGAAAAGAAAAACAACACAAATAAAAAGCACACATGCACTATTGAACTGTCGGGTCTCACGAGCGTCTTCAGATGCGCGGTTCGCTCACAAAGCACTCTAACTCTCATCTGGCATCTCAAAGGCGAGAGGGCTCGACGTATCGGCGGGTATTGAACAAAGGAAATCGACCGAATTTTATCTTTTCTATGACCTGATAGTGCCCGCAAGGCGAAGAATAACCAAACCAAGCACGCTGTAAATGAAATGCCGGGCTAGTGTACAGACATTACAATGCAATGTCAAGAACCAGACTAACGTCTTGCACTTGTGTACCAGCGAGATCTTCCAGGACGGGGATCAGATCAAGAAGCTCATTATCATGGGCGTCAGAGAACCAGCTGCTGATGGGTAACGCATGTTGAGGGTGGAATATATAAGACGTAGGAGAATTATCGATGATTATCGTGTCTCGGAGGTCGCGACCGACTTGAGAAAGATCCTATTCAAGAGTCAGATGAGTTGAACGAGTAATGCCAGGTTTACAAGAAAACGGACCTTCACATAGTTGCCTTGATGGTTGTAGCAACTGTCCCTAAAAAGTCGGTGGTGGACAACATTGTGGATGTCCAGCTGGTCCAACAATGGGTCGCCGTACTGAGAACAGGTTAGTGAGGCGATTGCGGAAATGTATGTCAACAGAACTCACCTTCGAGACAGATGCTGTAAACACAACAACTTCATACAGCTCCCCAACCCGTTTCATGAACTGATCAACTCCCGGCCGCTTGATCACATAGATGTTATGGTATTGACCCTCAATCTCCACGGGTATGGTGAAATCGGCGCGCTCGAGAACCTTAAAACTACTATGGACCAAGGTTTCATCCAGGTCAAGGACCAGGCATTTCCGGTCGCGTAGGTGAGGTTGAGGTGGGGGTAACAGCCATTGTTGCTCCCTGTCATGACTCTCATTTTCTGCCTGTTGCCCTGGAGAAATGAGTGGTGGCGGCGGCGGTAGCTCGGCTGGTAGATCAATTGCCTCTTCTTCGTGCGTGGAGTACTTCTCGTCCTTCGGGCCAACACTATCGGGTACAGCTGGCTTTGCGGTGGACTCGTCCGTCTGGGCAGGAGATTCATCGACTCTCTGCGGTGGCACTGAGAACGTTACATGTTCCTCAGGCTTCTGAGAGGGCTCCTCCACTTTCTCCGTTACAGTGCGCGGCGGAACTGCACTGGATTCGTGCTGTACTACCACTACATCCCGTCCTTCAGACTTCTCCTTCTGCGAAGGAGCCTCGTGGCCCGATTCAGGTCGGGCCGGAGACGACACCGTGCCATCAAGCTGCGAGCCTTGATCCGGGCCACTGACGGTCTGCTCTTCGTCCACCTGCGACGGCGGCTGGTCGGATGTCACTGTTGTATTTGCCTTCTCATCTCGATAATAGCTCGGCTCCTTGGACTCCGCGGTGCTCGAATCACCCTGGTGAGTTTCAGCCTTTTCCGGAGTAGGCTGAGTGCTTGGGACTGATGGTCGGCGAGTTGTCCTCTTCGCGGGGATGGCCGTATCCTCGGGATCGATGTTGGAAGACGAGCAACAGCTCAAAAATGCAAACAGCCGGGATGACACCCTGCTCTTCTTCTCCACCTTGGCAGGCTCTCGCAAGTCAGGGTCCGTCTTATTCTCTTCCATGGCCGCGCTCTCCTCATTCCTCCGCCGTGACCTCATGCTGCTCCCTTTGCTCCTGTCCCTTCGCCCCTTTAGAATACTTCTCCTAGAGCCTCGAAGTGTGTTTTCAGAGTCGTCATTGGCAGTATCCTGGGAGTCGTCTAACGTGGATTGTCTTTCCGCTTTCAAGGACGTCCGTGACGGCACGGGGAGCAGGTGCTGTTTCTTGGATACATCAGCAGAACTAGCGGCAGAGGCACCTTCGAGAATCGGATTTGTTTCTACGGGTGCCGGAGCTGTCCCGGAGGACTCTAACGAATTGGACGTAGGCGACGCATCGGTACCGGTGACATGAACCTGAGGCGACGATTCAGGAACTGAAAGATTCTGTTAGCGATGACTTGCGCAAGGCGACCAGAACGCGAAAGAGGCAAGGCTTACTAGAGCCGGGTTGACTCGTTGCGACAGGCATGGACGCTTCTCCCGTGCGGGTGTCAGAATTCGATGGTAGAGAATCCCGCTCCGAGCTCCCTCCGAGCATTGAGGGTAGCAGAGCGAGGTTCACTCGAACGACAAGAAACTAGGATCGAAAAGTCTGAGACTAATAAGAGGCGAGTGATACCAGAACACGCGCCTAAGAACCACCGGGATGCCGCCGAGATGGGGGAGGGGGGATGGGCGGAGACAGAAGGGAGTGCGGAAATCAGCCTCCTGGATCAGGACTGAAAGCGGTGGTGGTAAGGCGTGGAGGCAGGTCGTAGTAGTAAAGTAGTAGCGCTTTTTAGCTCTCTGTCTGACTGTCTCTCGGGGCCCGTATCACCGCCTGAATTGAGGCTAGTGCACAGCACTAAGGCCCGTCGCAAAAGAATCCACCCTCCAAGAACCTCAAGAGTCGATCGACTTTGCGAATAAACAAATCACATGCGACCGTGGTGCTGGACTAGAAATGATCGTAGGAACGGGGGGAAATCGACCGTGAAAGGGAGAGGAGTTGGGGACGTCACGTGGCAGGTCAGGGTGCAGTTCCTCGAAATTGGTCGGTAATTATTTATACCTTCTTGATTCGGGGGGGGGGGGGAAGAAGAGGGGGTGCTTTTTGGTTACTGGCTGATGAGGGAGGTCAACTTGTTTAGGTAGAACAAGTTAAAAAAGGGTAAACTAAAGATGCCAAAAAGAAAATGAAATAAAATAAAAGGAAATCGAACTCTAAAGGATTCCCTAGGAATAACCCGATCGGCGATAGTAGATAATTCTCACGGGTTTGTTCGCTTAATAATTGATGGAATAAAAAGATAGTTCTCTTTTCTTTTCTTTTTTTTTTGTTTGTTAAACTTGATTGTTTCTTTTCACCTAATAAATGTTGGAAGGTCGTCCCGGTGGATGTGAGTCTCCAGAGGGCTAAAAGAGACCCAAGGTACTTGACTTGATTACCTACCAGGAGTTCAACACAGAACGAGGATATTGGAGGGTGGCTTGCCGTTAGTGCGCCTTGACAGTCACTGGCTAAACCGGGTTAAGAGGGGGCCAGAAAGGGGAGAAAGAAAGGCCGACGGGGGGAAAGAATGAAAACAAGATGGGGGTTGGTGGAAAGCAAAGCGCTAAACAATCCCAGAGTACTAACGACTAGTAGTAGTAGTAGTATTACGATTTCGCTTCTCCAGATGGGTTTTAGTACGCCGTCGTGGTGGTGTTAAAATAATATTTATTATTATTATTGTTGTTGTTGTTGTGGTTATTATTATTATTATGGTTATAATTTATTATTGCTCCTTGGTTTAAAAAA